>NC_134354.1:595352271-595652271 GCF_048569485.1 Anomaloglossus baeobatrachus | reverse complement strand
AAAAAGACAGGGTTTACAGATGGCGTACACCCGGAGCATTTACTCAACGACGTACACATTTTGGCGACTATCAGTCTTCAGCCAGCTCATACTGCGAGTCTGGGCAATCCCACCCACAACATTTTTTAGGCCCACGATACCAATCTGGAAAAAGGCAAGGAGGGGCAAGACACACAGGAACAACAAATCGAGTCACAAGGTCACAGGTAGGCCAGACCTCGTTTTCAACATTTCCTCACAGCATTTACATCCCACAGAGATCCAGGTTTTACAAAAAGGACTCTCATTCTGTCCCACCCCCAGCTTCAACACATTCCAACTAGATCAGGAGCTGAATAGGTTCTACAGATTATTGAGATTGAAAGTACACTTCAGTGGCTTTGATAGGATTCGAGATGATATCTTACCGTCATCTGAAGTACATAAATTTACTTTAAAATATCTTGACCTTAGAATCCCGAGTTCATTTAACCCCCCAAAACAATACCATCCAGTTGAGACTTATATAACACTGGTGAAAACCGATCTTGAAAAAATTCTATTAGAAATTGATAGAGGTTCTATACATTTGAAGCGTAATCTCAATGCGGAGGAGAATAGGGCATTACGGAGTCTTAAGAAAAATAAAAAGATCATCATAAAACCAGCTGACAAAGGCGGGGCTATAGTTGTCATGGACAAATCATACTATAGAGCAGAAATTCTCAGTCAATTGGAAGATAATAACACCTATTTACCTATTCCAAGAGACCCGTCCCCCAGTATTAGAGATTTGATACGTAACACTATTGACTACCATAGGGATAGAGGCACTATTGATGAAAAACTATCTGAATATTTGATCAAAACACATCCGGTTATACCGGTTTTTTATACATTGCCAAAGATCCATAAAAACCTGCAAAAACAACCTGGTAGGCCAATAGTGGAATCCACAGAATCTCTTTTGTCACCATTGTCAATAACGCTGGAAAAAATACTTACCATTCTAATTCCACAGATACCATCCTACTTGAAGGATACCTGTGATTTCCTAACATTATTGAGGTCACTATCACACATTACCCCTGGCAGTTTCATTGTAACTAGGGACGTTAATAGCCTCTATACAAGTATTGATCATCAAAATGGTATAAAGGCCGTCCAGTGGTTCTTTGACAAACAGGATCATCTCAACAGCAACCAAAAAACTTTTTGTCTTGATCTTCTACATGTAGTATTGGAAAATATTTTTTTCTTATTTGAGGAACAATTTTTTCTACAGCGGCAGGGGACAGCAATGGGTTCAAATGTAACGCCCCCATATGCCAACATTTTCATGGCGCATTTCGAGTATACCTACATTTGGACCCATTCAGCCTTTAAATTTGCGAAAATGTGGAAGAGATTCATTGATGATATTTTTGTCAATTGGGAAGGTGATTTAATTACCCTGGAGGCCTTTGTTATTGACATCAATAATTCACTACCAGGTCTCATCTTTACACTCAATTACCATCAGGAAAGGATTAACTTCTTAGATACAATGGTTCACATCACCACTGAAGGAAAAATTTAGACTGATCTCTACATAAAACCTACGGATAAAAATAGTTTATTACATTATACAAGTAGTCATCCAAGACATATAAAAACTTCACTACCCGGGTCATAACACAAATGTGTAGAGAGAATTGTTTCAGACATCGACAGACGGAAGGAACGACACTTGGAGATGAATACCATACTATGAAGAAAAAGACATGGATCGCACATCCCAAAAATACAATGATCTAAAGCCGCTAGGCAAAAAATTAAATAGAACATGAGGTTCTTTTGTTACCATTCTGATCAGATTGTATTAAGCCCACTGCCACGTCACGGCAAACCTCTTGAGTGGGTCCCTAACCTGACCTTTTTGTGTGGCACCGTGTACTGACCACCGCCGCAGTGACAAAGCGCCAGCAGGGCGGGCGACCTGGTGCCTCACAGCACCCATGCTGCAAGGCAAAGCCCCCAAGGCTCCAGGCCGCGCCGCCCGACCGACACCACACCACCACAACAGCAGCCACCACACAGCACCAGCACACAGTGAGAGGAGCTGTGCACTCACCTCCCACTGGCTCCCATATGTGAACTGGGAGCAAAAAGAAGGCTGACCCCTCTTGCAGTCTCCTGCTGATTAAAATCACCTGTGCCAAATGGGGAGAGTGCAGATCCAAGCAAAAAAAGAGGGGGATAGACTGATATAAATACCATACTATGAAGAAAAAGACATGGATCGCACATCCCAAAAATACAATGATCTAAAGCCGCTAGGCAAAAAATTAAATAGAACATGAGGTTCTTTTGTTACCATTCTGATCAGATTGTATTAAGCCCACTGCCACGTCACGGCAAACCTCTTGAGTGGGTCCCTAACCTGACCTTTTTGTGTGGCACCGTGTACTGACCACCGCCGCAGCAACAAAGCACCAGCAGGGCGGGCGACCTGGTGCCTCACAGCACCCATGCTGCAAGGCAAAGCCCCCAAGGCTCCAGGCCGCACCGCCCCACCGACACCACACCACCACAACAGCAGCCACCACACAGCACCAGCACACAGTGAGAGGAGCTGTGCACTCACCTCCCACTGGCTCCCATATGTGAACTGGGAGCAAAAAGAAGGCTGACCCCTCTTGCAGTCTCCTGCTAATTAAAATCATTAATCCTCGTGTTCTATTTAATTTTTTGCCTAGCGGCTTTAGATCATTGTATTTTTGGGATGTGCGATCTATGTCTTTTTCTTCATAGTATGGTATTTATATCAGTCTATCCCCCTCTTTTTTGCTTGGATCTGCACTCTCCCCATTTGGCACAGGTGATTTTAATCAGCAGGAGACTGCAAGAGGGGTCAGCCTTCTTTTTGCTCCCAGTTCACATATGGGAGCCAGTGGGAGGTGAGTGCACAGCTCCTCTCACTGTGTGCTGTTGCTGTGTGGTGGCTGCTGTTGTGGTGGTGTGGTGTCGGTGGGGCGGCGCGGCCTGGAGCCTTGGGGGCTTTGCCTTGCAGCATGGGTGCTGTGAGGCACCAGGTCGCCCGCCCTGCTGGCGCTTTGTCGCTGCGGCGGTGGTCAGTACACGGTGCCACACAAAAAGGTCAGGCTAGGGACCCACTCAAGAGGTTTGCTGTGACGTGGCAGTGGGCTTAATACAATCTGATCAGAATGGTAACAAAAGAACCTCATGTTCTATTTAATTTTTTGCCTAGCGGCTTTTAGATCATTGTATTTTTGGGATGTGCGATCCATGTCTTTTTCTTCATAGTATGGTATTTATATCAGTCTATCCCCCTCTTTTTTTGCTTGGATCTGCACTCTCCCCATTTGGCACAGGTGATTTTAATCAGCAGGAGACTGCAAGAGGGGTCAGCCTTCTTTTTGCTCCCAGTTCACATATGGGAGCCAGTGGGAGGTGAGTGCACAGCTCCTCTCACTGTGTGCTGTTGCTGTGTGGTGGCTGCTGTTGTGCTGGTGTGGTGTCGGTGGGGCGGCGCGGCCTGGAGCCTTGGGGGCTTTGCCTTGCAGCATGGGTGCTGTGAGGCACCAGGTCGCCCGCCCTGCTGGCGCTTTGTCGCTGCGGCGGTGGTCAGTACACGGTGCCACACAAAAAGGTCAGGTTAGGGACCCACTCAAGAGGTTTGCCGTGACGTCGCAGTGGGCTTAATATAATCTGATCAGAATGGTAACAAAAGAACCTCATGTTCTATTTAATTTTTTGCCTAGCGGCTTTTAGATCATTGTATTTTTGGGATGTGCGATCCATGTCTTTTTCTTCATAGTATGACACTTGGAGATGACACAGAAATTTATTGACAGAGGTTATTCTACCAACATAGCCAACTCAATACCTTCCACTAGACAACAGTCAGTGCACACATCACGACTACCTTTTGTGAGCACATATCATCCATTTAATCAATTGGTTAACGGTACCATTAATAAACATTGGTCTTTACTAGAGATGAGCGAACCGGTCCCGGTTCGGCTTGAGGCGGTTCGCCGAACGGAGGTCCCGTTCGAGTTCGGTTCGTCGAACGTTCGACGAACCGAACTCGAACTGCATAGGAAAAAATGGCAGGCAATCACAAACACATAAAAACACCTAGAAAACACCCTCAAAGGTGTCCAAAAGGTGACAAACAACTCACAACACAACACAAACACATGGGAAAGTGACAAGGACATATACTCATGCGAAAACAACACAGCTGGACAAGGAAAAAGAGGAGGACACACAGATATAGGCATGGCACGCCCTTCTAAAATCATGTAAAACACCGCAAGGTGACTCCAAGCGTAGTCTCCCTTTTTTTCCAAAAATTGTGCCCCACACACACCCACCCATTCAGCGACAGCACTTGTGCCCTAGTTGTACACTTCACAGCTAGATTTGCATCAAGCACATTCCAAAATACGCCATTCTTATCCGTCCCCAGGATGACACCGGGGTAGGTAGCAAAGTCTTTCCTGATCCCAGCTCTGTTCATCTTGGCTTCTTTTAAAAACACATCAAGCAAGGGTTACTCCAAGCGGAGCCTCCCTTTTTTCCAAAAATTGTGCCCCACACACACCCACCCATTCAGTGGCAGCACTTGTGCCCTAGTTGTACACTTCACAGCTAGATTTGCATCAAGCACATTCCAAAATACACCATTCTTATCCGTCCCCAGGATGACACCGGGGTAGGTAGCAAAGTCTTTCCTGATCCCAGCTCTGTTCATCTTGGCTTCTTTTAAAAACACATCAAGCAAGGGTTACTCCAAGCGGAGCCTCCCTTTTTTCCAAAAATTGTGCCCCACACACACCCACCCATTCAGTGGCAGCACTTGTGCCCTAGTTGTACACTTCACAGCTAGATTTGCATCAAGCACATTCCAAAATACGCCATTCTTATCCGTCCCCAGGATGACACCGGGGTAGGTAGCAAAGTCTTTCCTGATCCCAGCTCTGTTCATCTTGGCTTCTTTTAAAAACACATCAAGCAAGGGTTACTCCAAGCGGAGCCTCCCTTTTTTCCAAAAATTGTGCCCCACACACACCCACCCATTCAGTGGCAGCACTTGTGCCCTAGTTGTACACTTCACAGCTAGATTTGCATCAAGCACATTCCAAAATACGCCATTCTTATCCGTCCCCAGGATGACACCGGGGTAGGTAGCAAAGTCTTTCCTGATCCCAGCTCTGTTCATCTTGGCTTCTTTTAAAAACACATCAAGCAAGGGTTACTCCAAGCGGAGCCTTCCTTTTTTCCAAAAATTGTGCCCCACACACACCCACCCATTCAGTGGCAGCACTTGTGCCCTAGTTGTACACTTCACAGCTAGATTTGCATCAAGCACATTCCAAAATACGCCATTCTTATCCGTCCCCAGGATGACACCGGGGTAGGTAGCAAAGTCTTTCCTGATCCCAGCTCTGTTCATCTTGGCTTCTTTTAAAAACACATCAAGCAAGGGTTACTCCAAGCGGAGCCTCCCTTTTTTCCAAAAATTGTGCCCCACACACACCCACCCATTCAGTGGCAGCACTTGTGCCCTAGTTGTACACTTCACAGCTAGATTTGCATCAAGCACATTCCAAAATACGCCATTCTTATCCGTCCCCAGGATGACACCGGGGTAGGTAGCAAAGTCTTTCCTGATCCCAGCTCTGTTCATCTTGGCTTCTTTTAAAAACACATCAAGCAAGGGTTACTCCAAGCGGAGCCTCCCTTTTTTCCAAAAATTGTGCCCCACACACACCCACCCATTCAGTGGCAGCACTTGTGCCCTAGTTGTACACTTCACAGCTAGATTTGCATCAAGCACATTCCAAAATACGCCATTCTTATCCGTCCCCAGGATGACACCGGGGTAGGTAGCAAAGTCTTTCCTGATCCCAGCTCTGTTCATCTTGGCTTCTTTTAAAAACACATCAAGCAAGGGTTACTCCAAGCGGAGCCTCCCTTTTTTCCAAAAATTGTGCCCCACACACACCCACCCATTCAGTGGCAGCACTTGTGCCCTAGTTGTACACTTCACAGCTAGATTTGCATCAAGCACATTCCAAAATACGCCATTCTTATCCGTCCCCAGGATGACACCGGGGTAGGTAGCAAAGTCTTTCCTGATCCCAGCTCTGTTCATCTTGGCTTCTTTTAAAAACACATCAAGCAAGGGTTACTCCAAGCGGAGCCTCCCTTTTTTCCAAAAATTGTGCCCCACACACACCCACCCATTCAGTGGCAGCACTTATGCCCTAGTTGTACACTTCACAGCTAGATTTGCATCAAGCACATTCCAAAATACGCCATTCTTATCCGTCCCCAGGATGACACCGGGGTAGGTAGCAAAGTCTTTCCTGATCCCAGCTCTGTTCATCTTGGCTTCTTTTAAAAACACATCAAGCAAGGGTTACTCCAAGCGGAGCCTCCCTTTTTTCCAAAAATTGTGCCCCACACACACCCACCCATTCAGTGGCAGCACTTGTGCCCTAGTTGTACACTTCACAGCTAGATTTGCATCAAGCACATTCCAAAATACGCCATTCTTATCCGTCCCCAGGATGACACCGGGGTAGGTAGCAAAGTCTTTCCTGATCCCAGCTCTGTTCATCTTGGCTTCTTTTAAAAACACATCAAGCAAGGGTTACTCCAAGCGGAGCCTCCCTTTTTTCCAAAAATTGTGCCCCACACACACTCACCCATTCAGTGGCAGCACTTGTGCCCTAGTTGTACACTTCACAGCTAGATTTGCATCAAGCACATTCCAAAATACGCCATTCTTATCCGTCCCCAGGATGACACCGGGGTAGGTAGCAAAGTCTTTCCTGATTCTTTCCTGATCCCAGCTCTGTTCATCTTGGCTTCTTTTAAAAACACATCAAGCAAGGGTTACTCCAAGCGGAGCCTCCCTTTTTTCCAAAAATTGTGCCCCACACACACCCACCCATTCAGTGGCAGCACTTGTGCCCTAGTTGTACACTTCACAGCTAGATTTGCATCAAGCACATTCCAAAATACGCCATTCTTATCCGTCCCCAGGATGACACCGGGGTAGGTAGCAAAGTCTTTCCTGATCCCAGCTCTGTTCATCTTGGCTTCTTTTAAAAACACATCAAGCAAGGGTTACTCCAAGCGGAGCCTCCCTTTTTTCCAAAAATTGTGCCCCACACACACCCACCCATTCAGTGGCAGCACTTGTGCCCTAGTTGTACACTTCACAGCTAGATTTGCATCAAGCACATTCCAAAATACGCCATTCTTATCCGTCCCCAGGATGACACCGGGGTAGGTAGCAAAGTCTTCCCTGATCCCAGCTCTGTTCATCTTGGCTTCTTTTAAAAACACATCAAGCAAGGGTTACTCCAAGCGGAGCCTCCAAATTGTGCCCCACACACACCCACCCATTCAGTGGCAGCACTTGTGCCCTAGTTGTACACTTCACAGCTAGATTTGCATCAAGCACATTCCAAAATACGCCATTCTTATCCGTCCCCAGGATGACACCGGGGTAGGTAGCAAAGTCTTTCCTGATCCCAGCTCTGTTCATCTTGGCTTCTTTTAAAAACACATCAAGCAAGGGTTACTCCAAGTGGAGCCTCCCTTTTTTCCAAAAATTGTGCCCCACACACACCCACCCATTCAGTGGCAGCACTTGTGCCCTAGTTGTACACTTCACAGCTAGATTTGCATCAAGCACATTCCAAAATACGCCATTCTTATCCGTCCCCAGGATGACACCGGGGTAGGTAGCAAAGTCTTTCCTGATCCCAGCTCTGTTCATCTTGGCTTCTTTTAAAAACACATCAAGCAAGGGTTACTCCAAGCGGAGCCTCCCTTTTTTCCAAAAATTGTGCCCCACACACACCCACCCATTCAGTGGCAGCACTTGTGCCCTAGTTGTACACTTCACAGCTAGATTTGCATCAAGCACATTCCAAAATACGCCATTCTTATCCGTCCCCAGGATGACACCGGGGTAGGTAGCAAAGTCTTTCCTGATCCCAGCTCTGTTCATCTTGGCTTCTTTTAAAAACACATCAAGCAAGGGTTACTCCAAGCGGAGCCTCCCTTTTTTCCAAAAATTGTGCCCCACACACACCCACCCATTCAGTGGCAGCACTTGTGCCCTAGTTGTACACTTCACAGCTAGATTTGCATCAAGCACATTCCAAAATACGCCATTCTTATCCGTCCCCAGGATGACACCGGGGTAGGTAGCAAAGTCTTTCCTGATCCCAGCTCTGTTCATCTTGGCTTCTTTTAAAAACACATCAAGCAAGGGTTACTCCAAGCGGAGCCTCCCTTTTTTCCAAAAATTGTGCCCCACACACACCCACCCATTCAGTGGCAGCACTTGTGCCCTAGTTGTACACTTCACAGCTAGATTTGCATCAAGCACATTCCAAAATACGCCATTCTTATCCGTCCCCAGGATGACACCGGGGTAGGTAGCAAAGTCTTTCCTGATCCCAGCTCTGTTCATCTTGGCTTCTTTTAAAAACACATCAAGCAAGGGTTATTCCAAGCGGAGCCTCCCTTTTTTCCAAAAATTGTGCCCCACACACACCCACCCATTCAGTGGCAGCACTTGTGCCCTAGTTGTACACTTCACAGCTAGATTTGCATCAAGCACATTCCAAAATACGCCATTCTTATCCGTCCCCAGGATGACACCGGGGTAGGTAGCAAAGTCTTTCCTGATCCCAGCTCTGTTCATCTTGGCTTCTTTTAAAAACACATCAAGCAAGGGTTACTCCAAGCGGAGCCTCCCTTTTTTCCAAAAATTGTGCCCCACACACACCCACCCATTCAGTGGCAGCACTTGTGCCCTAGTTGTACACTTCACAGCTAGATTTGCATCAAGCACATTCCAAAATACGCCATTCTTATCCGTCCCCAGGATGACACCGGGGTAGGTAGCAAAGTCTTTCCTGATCCCAGCTCTGTTCATCTTGGCTTCTTTTAAAAACACATCAAGCAAGGGTTACTCCAAGCGGAGCCTCCCTTTTTTCCAAAAATTGTGCCCCACACACACCCACCCATTCAGTGGCAGCACTTGTGCCCTAGTTGTACACTTCACAGCTAGATTTGCATCAAGCACATTCCAAAATACGCCATTCTTATCCGTCCCCAGGATGACACCGGGGTAGGTAGCAAAGTCTTTCCTGATCCCAGCTCTGTTCATCTTGGCTTCTTTTAAAAACACATCAAGCAAGGGTTACTCCAAGCGGAGCCTCCCTTTTTTCCAAAAATTGTGCCCCACACACACCCACCCATTCAGTGGCAGCACTTGTGCCCTAGTTGTACACTTCACAGCTAGATTTGCATCAAGCACATTCCAAAATACGCCATTCTTATCCGTCCCCAGGATGACACCGGGGTAGGTAGCAAAGTCTTTCCTGATCCCAGCTCTGTTCATCTTGGCTTCTTTTAAAAACACATCAAGCAAGGGTTACTCCAAGCGGAGCCTCCCTTTTTTCCAAAAATTGTGCCCCACACACACCCACCCATTCAGTGGCAGCACTTGTGCCCTAGTTGTACACTTCACAGCTAGATTTGCATCAAGCACATTCCAAAATACGCCATTCTTATCCGTCCCCAGGATGACACCGGGGTAGGTAGCAAAGTCTTTCCTGATCCCAGCTCTGTTCATCTTGGCTTCTTTTAAAAACACATGAAGCAAGGGTTACTCCAAGCGGAGCCTCCAAATTGTGCCCCACACACACCCACCCATTCAGTGGCAGCACTTGTGCCCTAGTTGTACACTTCACAGCTAGATTTGCATCAAGCACATTCCAAAATACGCCATTCTTATCCGTCCCCAGGATGACACCGGGGTAGGTAGCAAAGTCTTTCCTGATCCCAGCTCTGTTCATCTTGGCTTCTTTTAAAAACACATCAAGCAAGGGTTACTCCAAGCGGAGCCTCCAAATTGTGCCCCACACACACCCACCCATTCAGTGGCAGCACTTGTGCCCTAGTTGTACACTTCACAGCTAGATTTGCATCAAGCACATTCCAAAATACGCCATTCTTATCCGTCCCCAGGATGACACCGGGGTAGGTAGCAAAGTCTTTCCTGATCCCAGCTCTGTTCATCTTGGCTTCTTTTAAAAACACATCAAGCAAGGGTTACTCCAAGCGGAGCCTCCCTTTTTTCCAAAAATTGTGCCCCACACACACCCACCCATTCAGTGGCAGCACTTGTGCCCTAGTTGTACACTTCACAGCTAGATTTGCATCAAGCACATTCCAAAATACGCCATTCTTATCCGTCCCCAGGATGACACCGGGGTAGGTAGCAAAGTCTTTCCTGATCCCAGCTCTGTTCATCTTGGCTTCTTTTAAAAACACATCAAGCAAGGGTTACTCCAAGCGGAGCCTCCCTTTTTTCCAAAAATTGTGCCCCACACACACCCACCCATTCAGTGGCAGCACTTGTGCCCTAGTTGTACACTTCACAGCTAGATTTGCATCAAGCACATTCCAAAATACGCCATTCTTATCCGTCCCCAGGATGACACCGGGGTAGGTAGCAAAGTCTTTCCTGATCCCAGCTCTGTTCATCTTGGCTTCTTTTAAAAACACATCAAGCAAGGGTTACTCCAAGCGGAGCCTCCCTTTTTTCCAAAAATTGTGCCCCACACACACCCACCCATTCAGTGGCAGCACTTGTGCCCTAGTTGTACACTTCACAGCTAGATTTGCATCAAGCACATTCCAAAATACGCCATAATTAACCGTCCCCAGGATGACACCAGGGTAGTTAGCAAAGTCTTTCCTGATCCCAGCTCTGTTCATCTTGGCTTCTTTTAAAAACACATCAAGCAAGGGTTACTCCAAGCGGAGCCTCCCTTTTTTCCAAAAATTGTGCCCCACACACACCCACCCATTCAGTGGCAGCACTTGTGCCCTAGTTGTACACTTCACAGCTAGATTTGCATCAAGCACATTCCAAAATACGCCATTCTTATCCGTCCCCAGGATGACACCGGGGTAGGTAGCAAAGTCTTTCCTGATCCCAGCTCTGTTCATCTTGGCTTCTTTTAAAAACACATCAAGCAAGGGTTACTCCAAGCGGAGCCTCCCTTTTTTCCAAAAATTGTGCCCCACACACACCCACCCATTCAGTGGCAGCACTTGTGCCCTAGTTGTACACTTCACAGCTAGATTTGCATCAAGCACATTCCAAAATACGCCATTCTTATCCGTCCCCAGGATGACACCGGGGTAGGTAGCAAAGTCTTTCCTGATCCCAGCTCTGTTCATCTTGGCTTCTTTTAAAAACACATCAAGCAAGGGTTACTCCAAGCGGAGCCTCCCTTTTTTCCAAAAATTGTGCCCCACACACACCCACCCATTCAGTGGCAGCACTTGTGCCCTAGTTGTACACTTCACAGCTAGATTTGCATCAAGCACATTCAAAAATACGCCATAATTAACCGTCCCCAGGATAACACCAGGGTAGGTAGCAAAGTCTTTCCTGATCCCAGCTCTGTTCATCTTGGCTTCTTTTAAAAACACATCAAGCAAGGGTTACTCCAAGCGGAGCCTCCCTTTTTTCCAAAAATTGTGCCCCACACACACCCACCCATTCAGTGGCAGCACTTGTGCCCTAGTTGTACACTTCACAGCTAGATTTGCATCAAGCACATTCCAAAATACGCCATTCTTATCCGTCCCCAGGATGACACCGGGGTAGGTAGCAAAGTCTTTCCTGATCCCAGCTCTGTTCATCTTGGCTTCTTTTAAAAACACATCAAGCAAGGGTTACTCCAAGCGGAGCCTCCCTTTTTTCCAAAAATTGTGCCCCACACACACCCACCCATTCAGTGGCAGCACTTGTGCCCTAGTTGTACACTTCACAGCTAGATTTGCATCAAGCACATTCAAAAATACGCCATAATTAACCGTCCCCAGGATAACACCAGGGTAGGTAGCAAAGTCTTTCCTGATCCCAGCTCTGTTCATCTTGGCTTCTTTTAAAAACACATCAAGCAAGGGTTACTCCAAGCGGAGCCTCCCTTTTTTCCAAAAATTGTGCCCCACACACACCCACCCATTCAGTGGCAGCACTTGTGCCCTAGTTGTACACTTCACAGCTAGATTTGCATCAAGCACATTCCAAAATACGCCATTCTTATCCGTCCCCAGGATGACACCGGGGTAGGTAGCAAAGTCTTTCCTGATCCCAGCTCTGTTCATCTTGGCTTCTTTTAAAAACACAGCAAGCAAGGGTTACTCCAAGCGGAGTCTCCCTTTTTTCAAAAAATTGGGCCCCACACACACCCAATCAGTGGCAGCACTTGTGCCCTAGTTGTACACTTCACAGCTAGATTTGCATCAAGCACATTCAAAAATATGCCATAATTAACCGTCCCCAGGATGACTCTGGAGTAGGTAGATAAAGTCTTTGCTGAACCATGACTTGTTCATCTTGGCTCTTTTTAAAAACAATGTAAGCAAGGGTTACTCCAAGCGGAGTCTCCCTTTTTTCCAAAAATTGGGCCCCACACACACCCACCCATTCAGTGGCAGCAGTTGTGCCCCAGTTGTACAATTCACAGCTAGATTTGCATCAAGCACATTCCAAATCCACAAGCATTTACTCTCCCCAGGATGACACAGGGGTAGTAAATTCCTTCTGGATCCATGACTTGTTCATTTTGATGAACGTCAGTCTGTCCACATTGTCACTGGACAGACGCGTGCGCTTATCTGTCAGCACACACCCAGCAGCACTGAAGACACGTTCAGAGACATTGCTGGCAGCTGGACACGACAAAATCTCCAAGGCGTAACTGGAGAGCTCTGGCCATTTTTCTAGATTTGAAGCCTAAAAGGAGCAAGGCTCCATTTGCAAAGTCATGGCATCGATGTTCATTTGGAGATACTCCTGTATCATCCTCTCCAGCTGTTGACTATGTGTCAGACTTGTTGTCTCTGGTGGCCTTGCAAAAGAGGGTCTAAAAAAATTATGAAAAGATTCCATAAAATTGCTGTTTCCAGCACCAGATACGGTCCTACTGGTACAGGTAGACTGTTGAAGATGACGAGACCGTCCCATGTTTGTCAAGTTACAACTGGGAGATTCACTCCCTGCACCTGCACGGTTGTTTGGTGGAAAAGCCGAGCTAAGATCGAGTAACAGCTTCTGCTGATACTCCTGCATACGTGCGTCCCTTTCTATGGCTGGAATTATGTCACAAAATTTGGACTTGTACCGGGGATCTAATAGTGTGGCAAATCAGTAGTCATCATCACTTCTAATTTTGACAATACGAGTGTCATGTTGGAGGTAGTGCAACAAAAAGGCACTCATGTGTCTTGCGCAGCCATGCGGACCAAGTCCACTCTGTGTTTGTAGCATAGAGGTGCTACCCGTTCTTTCTTCCTCTGACATCTCCCCCCAACCTCTTTCAACTGAAATTTGACCAAGGTCTCCCTCATCCGCTGAGTCTTCCATGTCCATGGACAGTTCGTCCTCCATTTCTTCATGTTCTCCTGCACCTTCCTCAACATTTCGCCTGCTACTATGCGCCCTTGTTGATCCCTGTCCCCCATGGTCCCATGCCTGCTGCGTTGGTGATGATGAACGTCTGGACCTTGGTGATGTTGTTGTCCCTTGCGCATATGAATCCTCCTGTAGTTCCTCCCCTTCCTGTTGTCCCACCCCCTGACTCCGAATAGTGTTTAGCGTGTGCTCCAGCATGTAAATGACTGGAATCGTCTAGCTGATAATGGCATTGTCAGCGCTAAACATATTCGTCGCCATGTCGAAACTGTGCAGAAGGGTAGATAGGTCCTTGATCTGAGACCACTCCATCAGGGTGATCTGCCCCACCTCTGCATCTCGTTGGCCCAGGCTATACGTCATGACGTATTGCACGAGGGCTCGGCGGTGCTGCCACAGTCGCTGTAACATGTGGAGAGTTGAATTCCAGCGTGTCGCCACATCGCATTTCAGGCGATGAACCGGCAGGCCGAAAGACTTCTGGAGCGATGCAAGTCGCTCAGCTGCGGCGCATGAACGGCGGAAGTGAGCAGACAGTTTTCGTGCCCTGTTCAGAAGGCCATCTAGGCCGGGATAGTGTGTTAAAAATTGCTGGACGACAAGGTTCAACACGTGAGCCATACAAGGTACGTGTGTCACCTTGCCCAGGCGAAGGGCCGCACCCAGGTTTGCAACATTGTCGCACACGGCCTTACCAGGCTGCAGGTTGAGCGGAGACAACCATTTATTAAACTCGGACCGCAGAGCTGACCACAACTCCTCAGCTGTGTGACTCTTATTCCCAAGACATGTCAAGCTAAAGACCGCCTGATGCCGTTGCGCTCTGCTGCCAGCATAGTAATGAGGGGTGCGTGATTCCTTCTGCGCAGTGAGAACGCTGGTGGCCTGACCAGGCAGGTTTGGGGCGGAGGTGGAGGACCCAGATGAGGTGGAGGAGGCAGAAGCAGTGGCGGAACTTGGACAGACAGAGGATTGACACACAAGTCGTGGGGACGGCAAGACTTGTGCAGCAGACCCTTCACCATCTATCACCATAGTTACCCAGTGCCCAGTCAGCGACATGTAACGTCCCTGTCCATGCTTTCTGGTCCAAGTATCGGTGGTGAAATGCACCCGTTCACACACAGAGTTTCTCAAGGAAGCGGTGATGTTGTGTGCAACATGCTGGTGTAGCGCGGGCACACCTTTCTTAGAGAAGTAGTGGCGACTAGGCATCTGGTACTGGGGCACAGCGACAGACATAAGGTCTCTAAAATCCTGTGTGTCCACTAGGCGGAAAGGCAGCATTTCGGTAGCCAAGAGCTTACAGAGGGATAGAGTCAACCTCTTAGCTTTGTCATGGGTCGCAGGAAATGGCCTTTTATTTGACCACATCTGAGGGACAGAGATCTGGCTGCTGTGTGTAGACGGTGTTGAGTAGGGTGTCCCTGGAAAAATGCAGGTTTGTGAGGAAAGTGCAGGCGGAGACATGATGTTGCCTTCATCCAACGTTGGTGCTATCGATGTCTGAGAGAGCTGTACACACTCACTTGTTTCCCCTTCCAAACCAACTGACGACCTACCAAGCAAACTGCCTGTTGCGGTTACAGTGGTGGAAGTTGTGGGTGGAAAAACAGGTGTGACAGCTGTCCCCACAGTCCTAGAAGATGACGAGCGCGCGGATGCACTGGAAGGGGCAGGCGGTGGATGGTTCGCTCCGCTAGGCCGCATTGCAGCACGGTGAGCTTCCCACCAGGCCATATGATATTTATTCATGTGACGATTCATGGAAGAAGTTGTCAAACTGCTGAGGTTTTGACCTCTACTAAGAGAACCATGACAAATTTTACAGATCACATAATTTGGGCGATCTTGTGCTATGTCAAAAAAGGACCAGGCTAGGCAAGGCTTAGAGGGCATGCGACCTGCTGATCCACCCCGACTAGTGCTCAGAGGCACAGTGGTGGCTGAGGATGCAGTTGTAGACGTGCTACCAGTACTCTTACTCTGTCCAGGAAGGCACAAGGTAACTTCGTCGTCAGTTGCATCCTCCTCCACCGTCTCTGTTGACCTCCTCGAGGGCCTGACTGTGGGTTGACAGTAGGTGGGATCTAGAACTTCCTCATCAATTCTTGTGTTTGCACTCTCCTCATCCTCAGACCGAGCCTCTTCTTGCCCTGACCGAATATTTAAGTTGTCATCCCAATTGGGTATCTGAGTCTCATCTTCATCAGTATGTTCCTCATTGTCTATAACCACAGGTGTTACAGTTTGTGACAAAGGGTCAACATTATGCTCAGAAACTTGGTCCTCACGGCCTGAATCAGAGTCACAAAGGTTCTGGGCATCACTGCAGACCATTTCCTGTTCTGTGCTCACTGTAGCTTGGAGCAGACCTCTGATTCCCAGGCTATAGTGTGACTGAACAGCTCTGCAGACTCAGCCATCTCAGTTCCACCATACTGTGCAGGGCTGATGGAGACTTCAGAGCTGGGAGAAATCAAGTTTGATTGGGATGACAACTCAGAGGACTGGTGTTTTTTGGATGCGGTACTTGAAGTGGCTGAGAGGGCACTTGTTGGACCACTTGAGATCCATTCAAGCATTTTCCTTTTTTGGCCATCATCTATCTTTGTTCCTGTTGTTCGTGTCCGTAAAAAAGGGAGCACATCGGATTGTCCACGGTAAGTAGTAGACATCTTACTTTTGCTGGTAGATGGTCTATCTTCAGCAGATGATAATGGAGCTTTGCCACCTTCCCCACGGACAAAACCTTTTTTGCCTTTTCCACCACGCCTCTTCCCCTTTCCACCAGCATCTGTCATTTTGCCACTCATGTTGATTGCGACAAGATTGTGCACTGAAAATGTGGTAGTAAAAATTGAGAGGTGGTGTAGATTGCAGTGGTGGTCTAGCTTTATTAACAGCAGAATAATAAAGAATAAATATCCCTGACAATGCAACTACAGCCCTTAATCTGGCAGCAAAAATTGATAGTATAATGGCTTAGTTATAATGAGTTGGAGTGTGCAATGCAGGCAGAGGTGCTGCAAATGTCTTTGCACTAGTGTGACTAGACAAAAGTCCAATAGCCTTGTTTAGGATGCCACTAGGTACACTGAGTGTTTGCTAGTATAATGGCTTAGTTATAATGAGTTGGAGTGTGCAATGCAGGCAGAGGTGCTGCAAATGTCTTTGCACTAGTGTGACTAGACAAATGTCCAATAGCCACGTTTAGGATGCCACTTGGTACACTGAGTGTTTGCTAGTATCATGGCTTAGTTATAATGAGTTGGAGTGTGCAATGCAGGCAGAGGTGCTGCAAATGTCTTTGCACTAGTGTGACTAGACAAAAGTCCAATAGCCACGTTTAGGATGCCACTAGGTACACTGAGTGTTTGCTAGTATAATGGCTTAGTTATAATGAGTTGGAGTGTGCAATGCAGGCAGAGGTGCTGCAAATGTCTTTGCACTAGTGGGACTATAGCAAAGTCCAATAGCCACCTTTAGGATGCCACTAGGTACACTGAGTGTTTGCTAGTATAATGGCTTAGTTATAATGAGTTGGAGTGTGCAATGCAGGCAGAGGTGCTGCAAATGTCTTTGCACTAGTGTGACTAGACAAAAGTCCAATAGCCACGTTTAGGATGCCACTAGGTACACTGAGTGTTTGCTAGTATAATGGCTTAGTTATAATGAGTTGGAGTGTGCAATGCAGGCAGAGGTGCTGCAAATGTCTTTGCACTAGTGTGACTAGACAAATGTCCAATAGACACGTTTAGGATGCCACTAGGTACACTGAGTGTTTGCTAGTATAATGGCTTAGTTATAATGAGTTGGAGTGTGCAATGCAGGCAGAGGTGCTGCAAATGTCTTTGCACTAGTGTGACTAGACAAAAGTCCAATAGCCACGTTTAGGATGCCACTAGGTACACTGAGTGTTTGCTAGTATAATGGCTTAGTTATAATGAGTTGGAGTGTGCAATGCAGGCAGAGGTGCTGCAAATGTCTTTGCACTAGTGGGACTATAGCAAAGTCCAATAGCCACGTTTAGGATGCCACTAGGTACACTGAGTGTTTGCTAGTATAATGGCTTAGTTATAATGAGTTGGAGTGTGCAATGCAGGCAGAGGTGCTGCAAATGTCTTTGCACTAGTGTGACTAGACAAAAGTCCAATAGCCACGTTTAGGATGCCACTAGGTACACTGAGTGTTTGCTAGTATAATGGCTTAGTTATAATGAGTTGGAGTGTGCAATGCAGGCAGAGGTGCTGCAAATGTCTTTGCACTAGTGGGACTATAGCAAAGTCCAATAGCCACGTTTAGGATGCCACTAGGTACACTGAGTGTTTGCTAGTATAATGGCTTAGTTATAATGAGTTGGAGTGTGCAATGCAGGCAGAGGTGCTGCAAATGTCTTTGCACTAGTGTGACTAGACAAATGTCCAATAGCCACGTTTAGGATGCCACTAAGTTCACTCAGTGTTTGCCAGTATAATGGCTTAGTAACAATGAGTTGGAGTGTGCAAAGGGCAGGAGGGTACAGTGGCAGGGTTGTGGGTCTCTGGGTAGAGGAAAGGAAGCCTGCCTTTCTATCCCTCCTAATGGGGAAATGCAGCGAGGAAATCCCTGACCTTAGCTACACAGACGCTGTCATTTTGTGTAGCTGTTAAACTCTGTTTTAAACTCTGTCACCTATGGCTCTGACCCTGCCGGTATTAGCCCTTAAAAGGACTGATAGAAAGTGCTATCCCTAAGCTGTCCAGCGCTGTGTATGGAGCGTATACAGCAGTATCGGCGATAGGAGCTGCGCCAGTGATGTCTGACACCAAGGACGCAGAAGGCAGATAATGGCGTGCTGGAGGAAAATGTCCGGTTTTATAATGCAGGGACATGTGACATGGACATCCTATCACACATGCCGTTGCTTCTCTGGCTAAAAGTCCACTTAGCTGTGTGTGTGTCTGGGATTGGCTGACATACTGGCTCGCCCCACTACACGCGCGCGCTTAGGGAAGGAAGACAAGGAAAAAAAAAAAATGGCCATTATACATACAGCAGTGATCTGAATGCGCTGTTCCCGCACACTATACACTGAAATGTCATAATAGTGTGAGTCACAGAGTGACTTACACTATTACACCGGAAAGCCAGCTAGGAATTAGCTGTTTTTTTTTGCTGCTAGAACCGTTCTCGAACGTAACTAGAACTATTGAGCTTTTAGCAAAAAGCTCGAGTTTTAGTTCGATCTAGAACAGCCCCCAAAATCACTTGAACCGCGAACTGGAGAACCACGAACCACGAACCGCGCTCAACTCTAGTTGTGAGCGAGTAAGGAGAAAAAAATATATATATATTTGTGAAAAAATAAATTCCTGGTGGTCATCGGAGTTCCCAATCAACTCTCATGAACCCCTGGAAGTCACCATCGTGACACTCGTTGTAATGCAGTTGTCGCAGGGGTGTCATCAGGAGGTCATCAGAGTTCCTGCTGACATGGCTACCTCCTTCTTTTAGTGCTATATATCTTACTCTGTGCAGCAGCACATGTCATGCTGTTCTTTCTTGTTCTGTTTTTGTCCTGATGAAGAAGGCGGTTATGCCTTCGAAACGCGTTGACTCGTGAAAATAAAGGAAAGGATTTCATCGCACCTCCTGGATTTGTGGTTTTTTAGCGCAGCATTGAACCCGTTTTTCTTCAACCACCCCGTGATCTATATGTTTTCATCGGGGCTGCGGCTTACCACTATATGCACTTTCTGCCTAAAGCTTTCAAGGAGTTGTGCCTATCACAACTGAAACAAGTGAGTACCTGTCTCTTTACGTACATCCCCTTGTCTACCAGATAAGACCCTATTTTGCACTTCTCTCCTCCACAGCTCTCCTGATCTCTTGGACGTCCCTGCACACACACTACTGGCAGGATACTCACCTGTCACTAGTGATGTCCCCAGCAATGCTGTCCTCGGCGGTGCTGTTTCCTTCGCTGTCACCGCGATGCCCCTGCTCTCAGCTGCTCACTGCGGTGAATAATCAATGAAAATAATGACCGGGGGTCAGGAGCGGGAGGCAGCAGAGCCGGAGACAGAATCGCTGGATACAGGTAACTACAGAAAATCTTTTTATTTAGAAACCCGTGTTTTCTCCGGATGTCACACGGACCACATCAGTGTGACATCCGTGCTGCTGGAGAAAAAACGGGCACGTCTCCGTGTGAAATAGCGGGGCCACACAGTCCGTATAGTCCCACTAGTGCAAAGATATTTGCAGCACGTCTGCCTGCATTGCACACTCAAACTCATTATAACTAAGCCATTATACTAGCAAACACTGAGTGAACTTAGTGGCATCCTAAACGTGGCTATTGGACTTCTGTATAGTCCCAGTAGTGCACAGGTATTTGCAGCACGTTGCCTGCATTGCACACTCAAACTCATTATAACTAAGCCATTGTACTAGCAAACACTGAGTGAACTTAGTGGCATCCTAAACGTGGCTGTTGGACTTTTGTATTGTTCCAGTAGTGCAAAGATATTTGCAGCACGTCTGCCTGCATTGCACACGCAAACTCATTGTTACTAAGCCATTATACTAGCAATTTATGCTGCCAGTTTAAGGGCCGTAGTTGCATTGTCAGGGATATTTATTCTTTATTATTCTGCTGTTAATAAAGCTAGACCACCGCTGCAATCTACACCACCTTTCAATTTTTACTACCACATTTTCAGTGCACAATCTTGTCGCAATCAACATGAGTGGAAAAATGACAGATGCTGGTGAAAAGGGGAAGAGGCGTGGTGGAAAAGGAAGAAAAGGGTTTGTCCGTGGGGAAGGTGGCAAAGCTCCATTAACATCTGCTGAAGACAGACCATCTACCAGCAAAAGTAAGATGTCTACTACTTACCGTGGACAATCCGATGTGCTCTCTTTTTTACGGACACAAACAACAGGAACAAAGGTAGATGATGGCCAAAAAAAAAAATACTTGAATGGATCTCAAGTGGTCCAACAAGTGCCCTCTCAGCCACCTCAAGTACCGCATCCAAAAAACACCAGTCCTCTGAGTTGTCATCCCAATCAAACTTGCTTTCTCCCAGCTCTGAAATCTCCATCAGCCCTGCACAGTATGGTGGAACTGAGATGGCTGAGTCAGCAGAGCTGTTCAGTCACACTATAGCCGGGGAATCAGAGGTCTGCTCCCAAGCTACAGTGAGTACAGACCAGGAAATGGTCTGCAGTGATCTCCAGAACCTTTGTGACTCTGATTCAGGCCGTGAGGACCAAGTTTCTGAGCATAATGTTGACCCTTTGTCACAAACTGTAACACCTGTGGTTATAGACAATGAGGAACATACTGATGACGATGAGACGCAGATACCAGATTGGGATGACAACTTAAATATTCGGTCAGGGCAAGAAGAGGTTCGGTCTGAGGGTGAGGGGAGTGCAAACACAACAATTGATGATGAAGTTCTAGATCCCAGCGGTGGAGGAGGATGCAACCGACGACGAAGTTACCTTGCGCCTTCATGGACAGAGTCGGAGCACTGGTAGCACGTCTACAACTGCATCATCAGCCACCACTCTGCCTCTGAGCACTAGTCGGGGGGGGCTCAGCAGGTCGCATGCCCTCTAAGCCTTGCCTAGCCTGGTCCTTTTTTGACATAGAAAAAGATCGCCCAAATTATGTGATGTGTAAAATTTGTCATGATTCTGTTAGTAGAGGTCAAAACCTCAGCGGTTTGACAACTTCTTCCATGAATCGTCACATGAATAAATATCATAGGTCCCAGTGGGAAGCTCACCGTGCTGCAATGCGGCCTAGCAGAGCGAACCATCCACGGCCTGCCCCTTCCAGTGCATCCGCGCGCTCTTCATCTTCTAGGACTGTGGGGACAGCTGTCACACCTGGTTTTCCACGCACAACTTCCACCACTGTAACCGTAACAGGCAGTTTGCTTGGTAGGTCGTCAGTTGGTTTGGAAGGGGAAACAAGTGTGTGTGTACAGCTCTCTCAGACATCGATAGCACCAACGTTGGATGAAGGCAACATCATGTCTACGCCTGCACTTTCCTCACAAACCTGCATTTTTCCAGGGACACCCTACTCAACACCGTCTACACACGGCAGCCAGATCTCTGTCCCTCAGATGTGGACAAATAAAAGGCCATTTCCTGCGACCCATGACAAAGCTAAGAGGTTGATTTTATCCCTCTGTAAGCTCTTGGCTACCGAAATGCTGCCTTTCCGCCTGGTGGACACACAGGATTTTAAAGACCTTTTTATCTGTCGCTGTGCCCCAGTACCAGATGCCCAGTCGCCACTACTTCTCTAAGAAAGGTGTGCCCGCGCTACACCAGCATGTCGCACACAACATCACCGCTTTCTTGAGAAACTCTGTGTGTGAACGGGTCCATTTCACCACCGATACTTGGACCAGTAAGCATGGACAGGGACGTTACATGTCGCTGACTGGGCACTGGGTAACTATGGTGATAGATGGTGAAGGGTCTGCTGCACAAGTCTTGCCGTCCCCACGACTTGTGTGTCAATCCTCTGTCTGTCCAAGTTCCGCCACTGCTTCTGCCTCCTCCACCTCATCTGTGTCCTCCACCACCGCCCCAAGCCTGCCTGGTCAGGCCACCAGCGTTCTCACTGCGCAGAAGGAATCACGCACCCTTCATTACTATGCTGGCAGCAGAGTGCAAAGGCATCAGGCGGTCTTTAGCGAACTGTCCATGGACATGAAAGACTCAGCGGATGAGGGAGACCTTGGTCAAATTTCAGTTGAAAGAGGTTGGGGGGAGATGTCAGAGGAAGAAAGAACGGTTAGCACCTCTATGCCACAAACACAGCGTGGACTTGGTCCGCATGGCTGCGCAAGACATGTGAGTGCCTTCTTGTTGCACTACCTCCAACATGACCCTCGTATTGTCAAAATTAGAAGTGATGATGACTACTGGCTTGCCACACTATTAGATCCCCGGTACAAGTCCAAATTTTGTGACATAATTCCAGCCATAGAAAGGGACGCACATATGCAGGAGTATCAGCAGAAGCTGTTACTCGATCTTAGCTTGGCTTTTCCACCAAACAACCGTGCAGGTGCAGGGAGTGAATCTCCCAGTTGTAACTTGACAAACATGGGACGGTCTCGTCATCTCCAACAGTCTACCCGTACCAGTAGCACCATATCTGGTGCTGGTAACAGCAATTTTATTGAATCTTTTCATAATTTCTTTAGACCCTCCTTTGCAAGGCCACCAGAGACAACAAGTCTGACACATAGTCAACATATCTAGGTTAGAACCTGGCTCAACCAATCTAATAACAGGTGCTCTGGAGAAACAGCAGACTATGTAGAAAATATACTCCGGCACACTATAGAAAAAAGTAAGGAGAAGTCCAATATGATGCTCAATAGTGTCTTTATTTTAAATTTGAATATTGTCCGACGTTTCAACCCGTCAAGGGTTTTCTTCGGGGACTAATATATAATAACAAAAGAGAAAGAAAATACATTGTCACAATAATACATCATTGTTACAAAACAACACATATCACACACAGGTGAAAATCACGTTCACATTGTTACAAAATTTGCAAACGCTGAGCTTTTCATAAAGAATGTACATGAAAAATACCCGTGAATTAAATATGGTGAATACAAGGGGATATTAACTTCTCTGTGGAAATCAATGTATGATGTGGTTATAGAACTAAGGAGACCAGAAATCAGGACATACCTATGATAGATAAGATTACATTTCCTTAAACGAGCACCGAAAATTGCGTAGGGTAATTTGACACAATGGTGTCCACGGACGGTACTAGAGGGTGAGACATGAATATGTTAATACCGTAAATAAATATGAGACAAGCCTAAGAGAAAAGGAGCTGTGTTTTTAGGGGTTCAGGTGAGTATACCTCAATGGATCAAGGACATCCAATCAAGTGAGTATGGAGAAACGTAAACGACCTCCACTGTTATATAGAAAGGGTTCAATATGTGAATTCCTAGAGGGTCATGTGCCTCATGTTTCTAAATGAAAAAGATCATTTATTTAAAAGAAATGCACGCATATGGAATCCAAAAAATAATTGGTCTATCTGGAAAAGAGTACCTCATGGGAGGGGCCGAGTGCGAGCCGGGATACCCCAGTCACGTTTTGGTCAAATTGACCAGTACGAATGAGAAAGTGGTGCTATGATATACAAAAGGATAAAATCCAAATTAAGACCAAAGACACATAAGGGAATAAAACCACTAAGGGTAAGGCAAAATTATGCTACCTATGAGTGTAGGAATAAGTCCTAATGGGTACTCCAGCCGTTTAAAGAATCCAAACGCGCCTATGGTTATTAACAACAACAGGTGGACCACATGAAAGTAAGGTTGTATCAGCCCCTGGATCTAAAGAGGTGAATCTCTATCCTGTTCTGAGAAAACGTATATGAATATATGACACAATGGTATAAACTGCAATGATGTCATTTTGTAATATGCGTTAGACCAATCATAAAGGCTATGTCGTACCTTCTGAGAATGATGTTGCAACAAATATGAATAAGGCTGCCTCTGTGTGGTCGCAGAACGGCAATACAGATATATGTATACCATGAATGTGAAGGTGACTACAGTAGGGCAAAAAACAGAGACAGATATATGAGGTCAATAATCACCAACCAACAGGAGATATACGTAGCAGTAAAACAACGTACCTGACCTAATGGTGACTGGACATAGGGTCCAATTATGAGCAGGCCAAAGGCTCTATTAGGAGTAGGAGAGATGATAAATGTGGAACAAATGTCAAGGAAAGAAGGTAAAGTCACAAAAAAGAGGGCAGATATTAGCAAACAAAATGTAAAGGATATGCATCATACCTGTGTAACAAACCACCACGTGCAAGGTGCCGGACGCCATGTATGGGCAGTATGGGCTTTTTATATTGTACCCGGAAGTCATAACTTCCGTTGCATGTGGTATCGTGTACGTCACACGTCACGTGTGCGCACGTCGACGAGATGGCGTCGCGTGACGAGCATGCGCGGTAAGGCCGATCGCCGCCTCGGCAGCGTCGGCGCCGCGCATGCGCGGCAGACGAAGCCCACACGCCGGCGAGTGAGGTAGAGGGAGACAGTGTATATACACGGCGACGTGATGACATCGCGCGCCGCGCATGCGCGGTATAGCCGATCGCCGCCTTGGCAGCGTCAGCACCGCGCATGCGTGGCAGACAAGGCCCACACGCCGGCGAGTAAGGTGGGGGGGGTTAGTGTGTGTAATGGCCCGCGCAAGCGCGGAGGGACATTCCTCCCTGTCACACCCGCGGATGCGCGGAAGCCAAGCACATAATCACGAATGGTGTTTTACGCGCGTGCGCGTAGGGACACATGGCCAGGGCGCGCGGAGGGCAGGCGACCCCCGCGCACGCGCCTGTGTGATCTATACAAACCGTAGTACAAGTGCTGATGATAATACACGGGTGGCGCATGTGGTAATCAGGTGTTGTGGGTGACCTACGAAAAAAGAGGAAAATGTTAGAGATGCAATATGTTAGCAAATGCTACACTCCTGTGGGAAGAAATGAGATACGACTGTACAAAGCTATTTATCAATACAACCGGTTGCACTAACACAACGGGACCATCTAAATGATCACATCAAATTCGCGGTTTAACCCATGTGGTTCCAAGGTTCTGAGAGTATGGATCCAGTAGGCCTCGCGCTGTTTCAACATCCTGATTCTATTGCCGCCCCTTCTGATGGGGGGTACGTGTTCCAAGATTTGGAACTTCAGTTGTGCTACCGTATGTTTAAAAGTGACGAAATGGTGTGGGATGGGTAATAATGTTTGTTGGCAACGGATAGTAGATTTGTGCTTATTGATGCGGTCTCGGACATGCTGGGTGGTTTCCCCAACATATCCGAGACCGCACGGACATTTAATGAGATATATCACAAATGAGGAGTCACAAGTTAGGTAATCCCGTATATGAAATACCCTACCAGTATGTGGATGGGTGAATGTGTCTCCCCGGGTTAAATTATTGCACTGTAAGCAATGTAGACAAGGAAAGTTGCCTACTTTAGGAGTCCCTAAGAAGGTCTGTCGTGGTGTGCTAGTGGTAGACCCTATGTCGGCCCGTACTAACCTATCTTTAAGATTTTTTGATCGTTTATAGCAAAACAATGGGGGTTGGGAAAATTCAGGAACGGTAGGATAAGCAGTGTGGAGTAACGGCCAATGTTGCGCAACGATACCTTTGATGAGTGGTGAGAACGGATGATATGTGTTGACACATGCTACACGGGGCTCATTGGACCGAGTGATATCAGTTTGTAATGTGCAATTGTCAGCTATATGGGCAGGATAGCCTCTGGCTGCGAACTTCGAACCCATCTCTTTCATTCTAAGTTCACGTGTCAAAGGATCAGAAACAATCCTCTCCACCCGTTTATACTGCGACATAGGAAGGGCTCTTTTGGTGTGAGCTGGGTGACAGCTTGTATAATGGAGAAGGCTGTTCCGATCAGTGGTTTTCACAAAGAGGTCCGTTTCAATATGGCCCTCTGAGGAAAGACACACCATAGTGTCCAGGAAGCTGATGGAGTGAACATCATGGTGTATAGTGAAACTGAGACCTGGTCTGCAGGTGTTGATTTGTTGGAAGAAAAGCTCCAGGGAGGAAGAGTCACCATGCCAAATCATGAAAATATCATCAATGAATCTCTTCCATACCACTGAATGCTTCTTCCACAAAGGGTTCTGATACACATAAAGGGCCTCAAAATGTGCCATATAAATGTTCGCATAAGGTGGTGCCATATTTGACCCCATCGCTGTGCCCTTGCATTGTAGAAAAAAAGAATCTTCAAAAATGAAGAAGTTATTTCCCAAAATTGTATGTATGAGGTCCATACATAAGGATTGCTGTGCCGTGGTAAAGGTGCCTTGTGATTCAAGGAACCAATCCACCGCCTGTATTCCATCCGCATGCGCTATGCTTGTGTATAAGCTATTCACATCAAGTGTAACCAATAGAGAATTAGAGGGAATGGTTTCAAGTGAACGTAGATGACTCAAAAAATCAGAAGTGTCTCTAAGGTAAGACGCTATGGTGGGAATCATAGGTGTCAAAATCCTATCCACAGTAATGGCTAGAGGGGACAACACTGAATCCGTGGATGCTACAATCGGACGGCCGGGTGGTGCCCGGAGGTTTTTATGAATCTTAGGCAAAGTGTAAAAGACTGGTGTGACAGGATCAGATTTGATCAGGAACTCAGCCAGTTTGTTGTCAATGCTTCCCTGTGATAGATGGTAATTAACCAAGTCTTTAATCTTAATCTGAATGTCCCTTGTTGGGTCCCTAGGGATAGGACAGTATGTGTGCCTATCCTGTAGCTGTTTATGAATTTCCGAAACGTAATACGATTTATCCAAAACTACTATCGCCCCACCCTTGTCCGCTGGCTTAATGACAATCTGGGTGTTGTCCCTAAGTGTTCGAATGGCCCTGTGTTCTTCTGGTGTGACATTGCTCTTAACTCTGTACTCGCCCCTCTCAATGGATTTCAGTGTCATCTCAATGTCCTTGGAGACTAGTGAGATGTAAGTCTCTACAGGGTGATAATTTCTGGGGGGACTAAATTTACTGGGATGTTTCAGATCAAGGCCACGTAATGTAAAGGTCCCAGGGGTGTTGTCCGAACAGGGTGTAGATAATGAAGTGTCAGAGTTAGAGAAATGGGCTTTAAGACGTAAAGTTCTATAAAACCGTCTGAGTTCCTGATCTAGTAAAAATGAATCAAATGGTGGTGTTGGACAAAATGTAAGGCCTTTTTGCAATACCTGCGTTTCAGATACAGAGAGGTTATATGCAGAAATATTGAACACTAGATTCCTCATACCTGAGAACGAGTCTGAACACGATGGGGTGTGTACGCCTTTCCTCTTCCCCCGCCTGGTCGCCCTCTTGTGGATGAACGTTGTTCTAAAAAATGGGGGGGTCGGGAGAAGAAAGAATCACTGTCCGAGCCAGAGGAGGCTGAGTAGCGTGAAGGACCCGAAGGTCGTCTTGAAAAGGTGTCAAATGACCGCCACTTGTAAACTCGGTCCCTCGAGTAATCCTCCTGGTCTCGGACAAACTTTTGGCGCTTCCTCTCCTGTAGAGTTTTCTGAAATTCCGAAATCGTCTCCTGGGTTTTTTTGTGAATTTTGTCCCACTCAGCGCTAGGTAGACAGTTGGTGAGTTGGTCCTCGATGGAGCGGATCTTGGGTCCGAGTTCCTCTATATCCTTTTGTAAGAACTCAATGGTCAGTACAATGATGTCCATTGAACATTTATTTAATATGCTCTCAAATTTAGAACAATAATCAGCGTTTTCTGAAAAAAGGGTGGGTCGTAATGATACCCTTAAACCCCTCGGGATCCGTTGTACTCGATGGTACTGTGCCAATGTGGCACAATGTAATTCATATGCAGTCCGTTTCCTAAGTTCTTTCTCGTAATCGCGGGTGCGAATTTCCTCTGTGGGTGTAGAGAGAAAGGAATCTGGAATAGTGACTCTTGATAATATGTCAGTGACCTCAGTGGCTCCATAGGAAAAAGTAGAGAAAGACATGAAAAAATCTTCTTATAAAAGGGATTGAATCTTGGGTAGATGGGGGCACAGGTAAAAAATAGTAATATATCTAGGTTAGAACCTGGCTCAACCAATCTAATAACAGGTGCTCTGGAGAAACAGCAGACTATGTAGAAAATATACTCCGGCACACTATAGAAAAAAGTAAGGAGAAGTCCAATATGATGCTCAATAGTGTCTTTATTTTAAATTTGAATATTGTCCGACGTTTCAACCCGTCAAGGGTTTTCTTCGGGGACTAATATATAATAACAAAAGAGAAAGAAAATACATTGTCACAATAATACATCATTGTTACAAAACAACACATATCACACACAGGTGAAAATCACGTTCACATTGTTACAAAATTTGCAAACGCTGAGCTTTTCATAAAGAATGTACATGAAAAATACCCGTGAATAAATACCTCATATATCTGTCTCTGTTTTTTGCCCTACTGTAGTCACCTTCACATTCATGGTATACATATATCTGTATTGCCGTTCTGCGACCACACAGAGGCAGCCTTATTCATATTTGTTGCAACATCATTCTCAGAAGGTACGACATAGCCTTTATGATTGGTCTAACGCATATTACAAAATGACATCATTGCAGTTTATACCATTGTGTCATATATTCATATACGTTTTCTCAGAACAGGATAGAGATTCACCTCTTTAGATCCAGGGGCTGATACAACCTTACTTTCATGTGGTCCACCTGTTGTTGTTAATAACCATAGGCGCGTTTGGATTCTTGAAACGGCTGGAGTACCCATTAGGACTTATTCCTACACTCATAGGTAGCATAATTTTGCCTTACCCTTAGTGGTTTTATTCCCTTATGTGTCTTTGGTCTTAATTTGGATTTTAGCCTTTTGTATATCATAGCACCACTTTCTCATTCGTACTGGTCAATTTGACCAAAACGTGACTGGGGTATCCCGGCTCGCACTCGGCCCCTCCCATGAGGTACTCTTTTCCAGATAGACCAATTATTTTTTGGATTCCATATGCGTGCATTTCTTTTAAATAAATGATCTTTTTCATTTAGAAACATGAGGCATATGACCCTCTAGGAATTCACATATTGAACCCTTTCTATATAACAGTGGAGGTCGTTTACGTTTCTCCATACTCACTTGATTGGATGTCCTTGATCCATTGAGGTATACTCACCTGAACCCCTAAAAACACAGCTCTTTTTCTCTTAGGCTTGTCTCATATTTATTTACGGTATTAACATATTCATGTCTCACCCTCTAGTACCGTCCGTGGACACCATTGTGTCAAATTACCCTACGCAATTTTCGGTGCTCGTTTAAGGAAATGTAATCTTATCTATCATAGGTATGTCCTGATTTCTGGTCTCCTTGGTTCTATAACCACATCATACATTGATTTCCACAGAGAAGTTAATATCCCCTTGTATACACCATATTTAATTCACGGGTATTTTTCATGTACATTCTTTATGAAAAGCTCAGCGTTTGCAAATTTTGTAACAATGTGAACGTGATTTTCACCTGTGTGTGATATGTATTGTTTTGTAACAATGATGTATTATTGTGACAATGTATTTTCTTTCTCTTTTGTTATTATATATTAGTCCCCGAAGAAAACCCTTGACGGGTTGAAACGTCGGACAATATTCAAATTTAAAATAAAGACACTATTGAGCATCATATTGGACTTCTCCTTACTTTTTTCTATAGTGTGCCGGAGTATATTTTCTACATAGTCTGCTGTTTCTCCAGAGCACCTGTTATTAGATTGGTTGAGCCAGGTTCTAACCTAGATATATTACTATTTTTTACCTGTGCCCCCATCTACCCAAGATTCAATCCCTTTTATAAGAAGATTTTTTCATGTCTTTCTCTACTTTTTCCTATGGAGCCACTGAGGTCACTGACATATTATCAAGAGTCACTATTCCAGATTCTTTTCTCTCTACACCAACAGAGGAAATTCGCACCCGCGATTACGAGAAAGAACTTAGGAAACGGACTGCATATGAATTACATTGTGCCACATTGGCACAGTACCATCGAGTACAACGGATCCCGAGGAGTTTAAGGGTATCATTACGACCCACCCTTTTTTCAGAAAACGCTGATTATTGTTCTAAATTTGAGAGCATATTAAATAAATGTTCAATGGACATCATTGTACTGACCATTGAGTTCTTACAAAAGGATATAGAGGAACTCGGACCCAAGATCCGCTCCATCGAGGACCAACTCACCAACTGTCTACCTAGCGCTGAGTGGGACAAAATTCACAAAAAAACCCAGGAGACGATTTCGGAATTTCAGAAAACTCTACAGGAGAGGAAGCGCCAAAAGTTTGTCCGAGACCAGGAGGATTACTCGAGGGACCGAGTTTACAAGTGGCGGTCATTTGACACCTTTTCAAGACGACCTTCGGGTCCTTCACGCTACTCAGCCTCCTCTGGCTCGGACAGTGATTCTTTCTTCTCCCGACCCCCCCATTTTTTAGAACAACGTTCATCCACAAGAGGGCGACCAGGCGGGGGAAGAGGAAAGGCGTACACACCCCATCGTGTTCAGACTCGTTCTCAGGTATGAGGAATCTAGTGTTCAATATTTCTGCATATAACCTCTCTGTATCTGAAACGCAGGTATTGCAAAAAGGCCTTACATTTTGTCCAACACCACCATTTGATTCATTTTTACTAGATCAGGAACTCAGACGGTTTTATAGAACTTTATGTCTTAAAGCCCATTTCTCTAACTCTGACACTTCATTATCTACACCCTGTTCGGACAACACCCCTGGGACCTTTACATTACGTGGCCTTGATCTGAAACATCCCAGTAAATTTAGTCCCCCCAGAAATTATCACCCTGTAGAGACTTACATCTCACTAGTCTCCAAGGACATTGAGATGACACTGAAATCCATTGAGAGGGGCGAGTACAGAGTTAAGAGCAATGTCACACCAGAAGAACACAGGGCCATTCGAACACTTAGGGACAACACCCAGATTGTCATTAAGCCAGCGGACAAGGGTGGGGCGATAGTAGTTTTGGATAAATCGTATTACGTTTTGGAAATTCATAAACAGCTACAGGATAGGCACACATACTGTCCTATCCCTAGGGACCCAACAAGGGACATTCAGATTAAGATTAAAGACTTGGTTAATTACCATCTATCACAGGGAAGCATTGACAACAAACTGGCTGAGTTCCTGATCAAATCTGATCCTGTCACACCAGTCTTTTACACTTTGCCTAAGATTCATAAAAACCTCCGGGCACCACCCGGCCGTCCGATTGTAGCATCCACGGATTCAGTGTTGTCCCCTCTAGCCATTACTGTGGATAGGATTTTGACACCTATGATTCCCACCATAGCGTCTTACCTTAGAGACACTTCTGATTTTTTGAGTCATCTACGTTCACTTGAAACCATTCCCTCTAATTCTCTATTGGTTACACTTGATGTGAATAGCTTATACACAAGCATAGCGCATGCGGATGGAATACAGGCGGTGGATTGGTTCCTTGAATCACAAGGCACCTTTACCACGACACAGCAATCCTTATGTATGGACCTCATACATACAATTTTGGGAAATAACTTCTTCATTTTTGAAGATTCTTTTTTTCTACAATGCAAGGGCACAGCGATGGGGTCAAATATGGCACCACCTTATGCGAACATTTATATGGCACATTTTGAGGCCCTTTATGTGTATCAGAACCCTTTGTGGAAGAAGCATTCAGTGGTATGGAAGAGATTCATTGATGATATTTTCATGATTTGGCATGGTGACTCTTCCTCCCTGGAGCTTTTTTTCCAACAAATCAACACCTGCAGACCAGGTCTCAGTTTCACTATACACCATGATGTTCACTCCATCAGCTTCCTGGACACTATGGTGTGTCTTTCCTCAGAGGGCCATATTGAAACGGACCTCTTTGTGAAAACCACTGATCGGAACAGCCTTCTCCATTATACAAGCTGTCACCCAGCTCACACCAAAAGAGCCCTTCCTATGTCGCAGTATAAACGGGTGGAGAGGATTGTTTCTGATCCTTTGACACGTGAACTTAGAATGAAAGAGATGGGTTCGAAGTTCGCAGCCAGAGGCTATCCTGCCCATATAGCTGACAATTGCACATTACAAACTGATATCACTCGGTCCAATGAGCCCCGTGTAGCATGTGTCAACACATATCATCCGTTCTCACCACTCATCAAAGGTATCGTTGCGCAACATTGGCCGTTACTCCACACTGCTTATCCTACCGTTCCTGAATTTTCCCAACCCCCATTGTTTTGCTATAAACGATCAAAAAATCTTAAAGATAGGTTAGTACGGGCCGACATAGGGTCTACCACTAGCACACCACGACAGACCTTCTTAGGGACTCCTAAAGTAGGCAACTTTCCTTGTCTACATTGCTTACAGTGCAATAATTTAACCCGGGGAGACACATTCACCCATCCACATACTGGTAGGGTATTTCATATACGGGATTACCTAACTTGTGACTCCTCATTTGTGATATATCTCATTAAATGTCCGTGCGGTCTCGGATATGTTGGGGAAACCACCCAGCATGTCCGGGACCGCATCAATAAGCACAAATCTACTATCCGTTGCCAACAAACATTATTACCCATCCCACACCATTTCGTCACTTTTAAACATACGGTAGCACAACTGAAGTTCCAAATCTTGGAACACGTACCCCCCATCAGAAGGGGCGGCAATAGAATCAGGATGTTGAAACAGCGCGAGGCCTACTGGATCCATACTCTCAGAACCTTGGAACCACATGGGTTAAACCGCGAATTTGATGTGATCATTTAGATGGTCCCGTTGTGTTAGTGCAACCGGTTGTATTGATGAATAGCTTTGTACAGTCGTATCTCATTTCTTCCCACAGGAGTGTAGCATTTGCTAACATATTGCATCTCTAACATTTTCCTCTTTTTTCGTAGGTCACCCACAACACCTGATTACCACATGCGCCACCCGTGTATTATCATCAGCACTTGTACTACGGTTTGTATAGATCACACAGGCGCGTGCGCGGGGTCGCCTGCCCTCCGCGCGCCCTCGGCGCACGGCGTCCTAGTGGCGCCCTGTCCCGAGGCGCGCGCCCTGGCCATGTGTCCCTACGCGCACGCGCGTAAAACACCATTCGTGATTATGTGCTTGGCTTCCGCGCATCCGCGGGTGTGACAGGGAGGAATGTCCCTCCGCGCTTGCGCGGGCCATTACACACACTAACCCCCCCACCTTACTCGCCGGCGTGTGGGCCTTGTCTGCCACGCATGCGCGGTGCTGACGCTGCCAAGGCGGCGATCGGCTATACCGCGCATGCGCGGCGCGCGATGTCATCACGTCGCCGTGTATATACACTGTCTCCCTCTACCTCACTCGCCGGCGTGTGGGCTTCGTCTGCCGCGCATGCGCGGCGCCGACGCTGCCGAGGCGGCGATCGGCCTTACCGCGCATGCTCGTCACGCGACGCCATCTCGTCGACGTGCGCACACGTGACGTGTGACGTACACGATACCACATGCAACGGAAGTTATGACTTCCGGGTACAATATAAAAAGCCCATACTGCCCATACATGGCGTCCGGCACCTTGCACGTGGTGGTTTGTTACACAGGTATGATGCATATCCTTTACATTTTGTTTGCTAATATCTGCCCTCTTTTTTGTGACTTTACCTTCTTTCCTTGACATTTGTTCCACATTTATCATCTCTCCTACTCCTAATAGAGCCTTTGGCCTGCTCATAATTGGACCCTATGTCCAGTCACCATTAGGTCAGGTACGTTGTTTTACTGCTACGTATATCTCCTGTTGGTTGGTGATTATTGACCTCATATATCTGTCTCTGTTTTTTGCCCTACTGTAGTCACCTTCACATTCATGGTATACATATATCTGTATTGCCGTTCTGCGACCACACAGAGGCAGCCTTATTCATATTTGTTGCAACATCATTCTCAGAAGGTACGACATAGCCTTTATGATTGGTCTAACGCATATTACAAAATGACATCATTGCAGTTTATACCATTGTGTCATATATTCATATACGTTTTCTCAGAACAGGATAGAGATTCACCTCTTTAGATCCAGGGGCTGATACAACCTTACTTTCATGTGGTCCACCTGTTGTTGTTAATAACCATAGGCGCGTTTGGATTCTTTAAACGGCTGGAGTACCCATTAGGACTTATTCCTACACTCATAGGTAGCATAATTTTGCCTTACCCTTAGTGGTTTTATTCCCTTATGTGTCTTTGGTCTTAATTTGGATTTTATCCTTTTGTATATCATAGCACCACTTTCTCATTCGTACTGGTCAATTTGACCAAAACGTGACTGGGGTATCCCGGCTCGCACTCGGCCCCTCCCATGAGGTACTCTTTTCCAGATAGACCAATTATTTTTTGGATTCCATATGCGTGCATTTCTTTTAAATAAATGATCTTTTTCATTTAGAAACATGAGGCACATGACCCTCTAGGAATTCACATATTGAACCCTTTCTATATAACAGTGGAGGTCGTTTACGTTTCTCCATACTCACTTGATTGGATGTCCTTGATCCATTGAGGTATACTCACCTGAACCCCTAAAAACACAGCTATTTTTCTCTTAGGCTTGTCTCATATTTATTTACGGTATTAACATATTCATGTCTCACCCTCTAGTACCGTCCGTGGACACCATTGTGTCAAATTACCCTACGCAATTTTCGGTGCTCGTTTAAGGAAATGTAATCTTATCTATCATAGGTATGTCCTGATTTCTGGTCTCCTTGGTTCTATAACCACATCATACATTGATTTCCACAGAGAAGTTAATATCCCCTTGTATTCACCATATTTAATTCACGGGTATTTTTCATGTACATTCTTTATGAAAAGCTCAGCGTTTGCAAATTTTGTAACAATGTGAACGTGATTTTCACCTGTGTGTGATATGTGTTGTTTTGTAACAATGATGTATTATTGTGACAATGTATTTTCTTTCTCTTTTGTTATTATATATTAGTCCCCGAAGAAAACCCTTGACGGGTTGAAACGTCGGACAATATTCAAATTTAAAATAAAGACACTATTGAGCATCATATTGGACTTCTCCTTACTTTTTTCTATAGTGTGCCTGACACATAGTCAACGGCTGGAGAGGATGATACAGGAGTATCTCCAAATGAACATCGATGCCATGACTTTGCAAATGGAGCCTTGCTCATTTTTGGCTTCAAATCTTGAAAAATGGCCAGAGCTCTCCAGTTACGCCTTGGAGATTTTGTCGTGTCCAGCTGCCAGCGTTGTCTCTGAACGTGTCTTCAGTGCTGCTGGGTGTGTGCTGACAGATAAGCGCACGCGTCTGTCCAGTGACAATGTGGACAGACTAACGTTCATCAAAATGAACAAGTCATGGATCCACAAGGAATTTACTACCCCTGTGTCATCCTGGGGAGAGTAAATGCTTGTGGATTTGGAATGTGCTTGATGCAAATCAAAACATCCTGTTTGCAACTAGGGCACAAGTGCTGCCACTGATGGGGTGTCTGTGGGGCACAATTTTTGGAAAAAAGGGAGACTCCGCTTGGAGTAACCCTTGCTTACAGTGTTTTTAAAAAGAAGCCAAGATGAACAGAGCTGGGATCAGGAAAGACTTTGCTACCTACCCCGGTGTCATCCTGGGGACGGTTAAGAATGGCGTATTTTTGAATGTGCTTGATGCAAATCTAGCTGTGAAGTGTACAACTAGGGCACAAGTGCTGCCACTGAATGGGTGGGTGTGTGTGGGGCACAATTTTTGGAAAAAAAGGGAGACTCTGCTTGGAGTAACCATTGCTTACTGTGTTTTTTAAAAGGATCCAAGATGAACAAGTCATGGTTCAGCAAAGACTTTGCTACCTACCCCGGTATCATCCTGGGGACGGTTAAGAATGGCATATTTTTGAATGTGCTTGATGCAAATCTAGCTGTGAAGTGTACAACTGGGGCACAACTGAAAACACTGAAGGGGTGGGTGTGTGTGTGGCCCAATTTTTGGAAAAAAGGGAGACTCAGCTTGGAGTAACCCTTGCTTACAGTGTTTTTAAAAAGGAGCCAAGATGAACAGAGCTGGGATCAGGAAAGACTTTGCTACCTACCCCGGTGTCATCCTGGGGACGGTTAAGAATGGCGTATTTTTGAATGTGCTTGATGCAAATCTAGCTGTGAAGTGTACAACTAGGGCATAAGTGCTGCCACTGAATGGGTGTGTGTGTGTGGGGCACAATTTTTGGAAAAAAGGGACACTCCGCTTGGAGTAATCCTTGCTTACATTGTTTTAAAAAATGATCCAAGATGAACAGAGCTGGGATCAGCAATGACTTTGCTACCTACCCCGATGTCATCCTTTGGACGGTTAAGAATGGCGTATTTTTGAATGTGCTTGATGCAAATCTAGCTGTGAAGTGTACAACTGGGGAACAACTGAAAACACTGAAGGGGTGGGTGTGTGTGTGGCCCAATTTTTGGAAAAAAGGGAGACTCCGCTTGGAGTAACCGTTGCTTGCTGTGTTTTTTAAAAGGAGCCAAGATGAACAAGTCATGGTTCAGCAAAGACTTTGCTACCTACCCCGGTGTCATCCTGGGGACGGTTAAGAATGGCATATTTTTGAATGTGCTTGATGCAAATCTAGCTGTGAAGTGTACAACTGGGGCTCAACTGAAAACACTGAAGGGGTGGGTGTGTGTGTGGCCCAATTTTTGGAAAAAAAGGAGACTTCACTTGGAGTAACCCTTGCTTACAGTGTTTTTAAAAAGGAGCCAAGTTGAACAGAGCTGGGATCAGGAAAGACTTTGCTACCTACCCCGGTGTCATCCTGGGGACGGTTAAGAATGACGTATTTTTGAATGTGCTTGATGCAAATCTAGCTGTGAAGTGTACAACTAGGGCACAAGTGCTGCCACTGAATGGGTGGGTGTGTGTGGGGCACAATTTTTGGAAAAAAGGGACACTCTGCTTGGAGTAATCCTTGCTTACATTGTTTTAAAAAATGATCCAAGATGCATACAGCTGGGATCAGGAAAGACTTTGCTACCTACCCCGGTGTCATCCTGGGGACGGTTAAGTATGGCGTATTTTTGAATGTGCTTGATGCAAATCTAGCTGTGAAGTGTACAACTGGGGCACAAGTGCTGCCACTGAAGGGGTGGGTGTGTGTGTGGCCCAATTTTTAGAAAAAAGGGAGACTCCGTTTGGAGTCACCTTGCGGTGTTTTACATGATTTTAGAAGGGCGTGCCATGCCTATATCTGTGTCTCCTCCTCTTTTTCCTTGTCCAGCTCTTTTGTTTTCGCATGAGTATATGTCCTTGTCACTTTCCCATGTGTTTGTGTTGTGTTGTGAGTTGTTTGTCACCTTTTGGACACCTTTGAGTGTGTTTTCTAGGTGTTTTTATGTGTTTGTGATTGCCTGCCATTGTTTCCTATGCAGTTCGAGTTCGGTTCGTCGAACGTTCGATGAACCAAACTCGAACGGGACCTCCGTTCGGCGAACCGACCTCGAGCCGAACCGCGACCGGTTCGCTCATCTCTACTCACAACCCCTTTTTTCTCCACTTCCCTCTGAGACCTCCATGTGGCGATTAGTCACTGGTCTACTGACGTCATTCCTGCTGACGTGGCTACCTCCTTCTTTTAGTGCTATATATCTTACTCTGTGCAGCAGCACATGTCATGCTGTTCTTTCTTGTTCTGTTTTTGTCCTGATGAAGAAGGCGGTTATGCCTTCGAAACGCGTTGACTCGTGAAAATAAAAGGAAAGGATTTCATCGCACCTCCTGGATTTGTGTTTTTTTAGCACAGCATTGAACCCATTTTTCTTCATCCACCCTGTGATTAATGGGACGTCCAAGAGGTCATTGGATTTCCCAATGAACTCTGATGACCTCCTGATGACACCCCTGCGACAACTGCATTACAGCGAGTGTCACGATGGTGACTTTCAGGGGTTCATGAGAGTTGATTGGGAACTCCGATGACCACCTGGATGTCACTGTATAAACTGCTGTATACTCACCTGTCACCGGCGATGTTCCCGATGATGTCCCCAGCGATGCTGTCCTCGGCTGTGCTGTACCCAGCCTGTCCCCGCAATGTTCCGGCTTCCAGATCCTCAGGCAGTGAATAATCAATGAAAATAATGAGCGGGGATCAGGAGCGGGATGCAGCAAAGCCGGAGACAGCATCACTGGATACAGGTAAATATAGAACATGTTTTCATTACAGAGACACGTGTTTTACCCGGTATGTGTCACACGTATGCAAACACGGATGTCACACGTGTGACACACGTGTGACACACGTGTAACACATGTGTAACACACGTATGACACACATATGACCATAACCATGCGTGTGACTGGTACCTGATTAAACACGGACGTCTGAAACCAGCCTATCTTTGATACCAGCAGAACCCCATGGTATTCACCACAGGAGAACCACTCCATTGTACATTGTATGCCATATTGCCTTACTAACAGGGTGAGTCTTTAATCCACATGCCTGCCACCTTTCTATCTTTTTTACCATTGTTTTAGCAGCTTAGCTCCTTTTATTATGGGAAGTATTGTATTATATAAAAAACAGGGAGTATTCCACATTCAAGGACATTATGCTAATAATGTGACACATGATCTTTAATACACCAACTGCTCTCAGACTTGTCACCAATACCTTATTTTGTGCTACCATATATTACTTTTTATTACATATATCACACCTTATTTGAGACAAGTTTCTGATCTAAAAAGCAATATTACATTATAAAGACACTATGTCGAGTGGGATAGTCATAATGATATAATATCTTAAATACTTATTGCTTACACACCTGTATATTTTCATCCACACCCATACAGGATGATTTAATATGTTTCTAATAATAAAAGATTATTTTTCACATGTATTACAGATTTTGTGCATAACATACAACTTTAAAACAGTTGGTATGTGGTGGCTTTTGGCCGTTGTCACAATTTACCTTAGGTAAAATAAGAATTTTCCTGTTAAGTAACTGACCCAGGGGTGATAGCAAATATTCACCTAACAGGTGTGTAATCCATAGACACATTTTTTCACAACTCCCCCCCCTTTTCCCTCCCCCATCTCCCACATTTTTTTGAAATTTTTTTCTCACATTATCTAGCTTTCTTTGTGTCTCATTTAGAGTGTATATTCATTATATGAGTCTATCTATTAGCCATAGTCACTGACTTGTCAACCTGATCACTAAACTTATACGAACATCTAAGGTATGCGTATTTTTACACATACATGATATACCCACAACCTTGTAAACGTCGAGTAACTAATTTCTGTTATGTTTCATAATTATAGGCGTTTGACTCATAAATCTGACATATTTGTCCATATCAATTTACAACTTTACAGTTGTTCTGTTAGGTATATGCTTGATGCTGCTCTTCCTCCTTTTTCTTTATAGTTCTATTTATATGACTATATTTATTTCATACATGTGTGATCTTTTTTGGACTATGATTGTTCAACATCATATGGTGGAAATGTTCAGGATGCTTTGAATGATATATTATGCATTGATATATATTGATATGGCATTTTTGTACATGTATGACCTGCATATTTTTGTAGTGACACATCATTGTCTGTACACTAATTATTGTTGTATGATATGTACACACAGATAAATCCTTAGAGGAAGACCTATCACAGGTCGAAACGTCAGGATACTCTTTGGAATTTTTTTTATTTTATTGTATTGGCACTAATAAAAAGCATTGAAAAACCACCAGGAACTCTCTTTAATTTCTCTACATGTGTGCTATAGTCTTTATACTATAACGAGTTTTTTTGACTATATAGCACCACCTGATCCGGTTGAGCTAGACCTAATCGTCTATTATTTCCAAATCAAGTCCTATCAGTTTAATTAAACACAGCTGGACTCCAATGAAGGAGTAGAACCATCTCAAGGTTGATCACAAGGAAATAGACAGCAGGGGACTTAAATAGGATTGTCAGAGCAAAGGGTCTGAATACTTATGACCATGTGATATTTCAGTATTTTTTGTTTAAAAAATTTGCAAAAATGTCTACATTTTTGTTTTTTTTCTGTCAAGATGGGGTGCAGAGTGTACATTAAATAGAAGAAAAATGAACTTTTTTTTACCTGCAACAAAACAAACAGTGAAAAATGTAAAGGGGTCTGAATACTTTCCGTACCCACTGAATCTATGTAAGATCAATTTCTAAATGATATCTTCACAGTTTCCCACACTTCAAGCTTAGCCTGCTCTTTTTCTCCCTCATATATATACATTAAATTAACAGTTGACTAATTAAGGCATTAGATTGTTTACCTGGTATTTGACATTTCTGTTGTATAAAGGCAGAAAGGGAGCCATCTAAATGGGTTTTTGTTTATGTGTTCATGTGATAAAACAAAGGAACTTTTTATGTTTCCCAATCTCTTTAAGAAAGATAAAAGATAACTTGTAGGAAGTCTTTAATATAGGAAACAATGATTATGTTAGCCTCCTTGGCACAGGATGCAATCTATCCACACTCTATTTCCTGTGTGCTGAAAATCAGAAAACTATTATGTCTCACTATGTATAGTCAAATGGAAACTCACACAACTAAATTTGTGTCCTTGCATATATTCAACCCCCTTGACCAAACTTTCTTGTCCTCAGTAACTTATCATTGTAAAGTTTCTACCAAATATTTAATTCATAAAAGTGTTAGTCCTCTAAAACATCTATCATTTATCCGCAGGATAGGTGAATAATGTATAACCATTTAGAGTCCAAGTGCAAGGACCCTCATTAATGACCAGAATGGGGAGCCTGAGTCTCCCGTACCTCCACACTGCTCTGCCCACAATGTGAGAGTATAAATGCTGGCAGGTTGAGTATCCACCTTGCGCTTCATTCATTACTATGTAACAGCCCTGTACTTACCCTTCTCAGGTCAGCATTTTCTAGAATAAACAGAGTAGTAAGTCACATATAATCACTCCTCCATTCAAACTCCTTCTCAAACATTATGTGAAGGGGTATGAGGCACTTAAAACATTGCTCAAATGATTGGGGGTTGTCCCAGCAGTTGACCCCAGCAGACAGACATTTATTACCTATCCTTTTGACACTATAGGTAATATACTGCATGATCTAGTACTTTAATATTGTAAATTGTGAAACATCCACAACAACAACAGAAACATATAGTATAATAATAATAATAATAATAATAAAAAAAAAGTTTATTACTCTAGTGCAGTGGAGATACTAACTAGCTTTCTTAATAGCCTTATTCCTATGCAACTGCTACATTGTATTAGTACACATGTAGTCAAAATTGTTGGTACCCCTCGTTTAATGAAAGAAAAACCCACAATGGTCACAGAAATATCTTGAATCTGACAAAAGTAATAATAAATAAAAAATCTATGAAAATGAACAAATGAAAGTCAGACATTGCTTTTCAACCATGCTTCCACAGAATTAAAAAAAATAAATAAAACTCATGAAACAGGCCTGGACAGAAATGATAGTACCTCTGAAAATAATGTGACAAAAGGGACATGTTAAATCAAGGTGTGTCCACTAATTAGCATCACAAGTGCTCACAATATTGTAATCAGTCAGTGCACCTGTATATAGGGCTTCAGATACTCACTGTGCTGTTTGGTGACATGGTGTGTACAACACTCAACATGGACCAGGAAGCATAGGAAAGAGTTGTCTCAGGAGATTAGAAAGAAAATTGTAGACAAGCATGTTACAGGTAAAGGTTATAAGACCATCTCCAAGCAGCTTGATATTCCTGTGACTACAGTTGCACAAATTATTCAGAAAGTTAAGATCCACGGGACTGTAGTCAACTTCCCTGGACGTGGCCGCAGGAGGAAAATTGATGGCAAATGAAAATGACGGATGATACGAATGGTAACAAAGAGCCCAGAAAAACTTCAAAAGAAATTAAAGGTGAACTTCAAGCTCAAGGAACATCAGTGTCAGATCACACCATCCGTCGTTGTTTGAGTCAAAGTGGACTTCATGGGAGACGACCAAGGAGGATTACAATGTTGAAAACAAAATCATAAAAAAGCCAGACTAAAAATTGTCAAACTTTATGTTGAGAAATTACAAAGCTTCTGGGAGAATGTCCTATGGACAGTTGAGACAAAAATGGAACTTTCTGGCAAGGCACATCAGCTTTATGTTCACAGATGGAAAAATGAAGCATATCAAGAAAAGAACACTGTCCATACTCTGAAACATGGAGGAGTCTCTGTTATGTTCTGGGGCTGCTTTGCTGCATCTGGCATAGGGTGTCTTGAATCTGTGCAGAGTACAATGAAATCTCAAGACTGTCAAGGGATTCTAGAGAGAAATGTGCTGCCCAGTGTCAGAAAGTTTGGATCAGTCGCAGGTTATGGGTCTTGCAACAGGATAATGACCCAAAACACACAGCTAAAAACACCCAAGAATGGCTAAGAGGAAAACATTGCCGTCTGGAGAAGGCAACCTTCAAACACGAGACAATTGGAGCAGTTTTCTCTTGAGGAGTGGCCAAAGTACCTGTCAAGAGGTGCAGAAGTCTCATTGACAGTTACAGGATTCGTTTGATTGCAGTGGTTGCCTCAGAAGGTTGTGCAACAAAGTATTAAGTTAAGGGAACTATCATTTCTGTCCAGGCCTATTTCATGAGCTTTATTTTTTTTTGTCCGCATAGCCGATAAGGCTTTATTTGCCAGACACTTTGTACTTTTGAATGAATCCATTCACTTTACTACATAGTATACTGGAAAACAGGAAAAAAATGTAAGTACTCTGAAATTGCAAACCCCCCCTTGCCCCTCCCCCAGATATCCCATTGTTTTTTGGGAATTGTTTTTACGGCATACACAGCATGATAAAATGAGCTGGCACCATGATTCTCCTCATCAGTATTATTATGGCAACATAAAATTATTTTAGTGGTGAGAAAAATGAGAAATTAGTAAAAAAATAAATATATATTTTGTTTATTGCCTTCTCTGACCATTGGTTGTGTCTGGTATTACATTAAGGCCCCCTTCACACGCACGTGTCTCCGGTACATGCTAGGTCCGTGCCCGCATGTACCGGAGACACAGGCACACGTAAACCCATTAAAATCAATGGGTTTATGTGCACGCACGTGTGCAGCCATTGGCCCGGGCCTCCGTGTGGAGCAGACGTTTGCCCGTGTGCTCCACACGGATGCATGTCCGATTTTCTCCGGCAGCACGGGTGTCACACGGCCTGCATCCGTACCACACGGATGTAGTGTGGATGCGGTCCCGTGTGACACGCACCGGAGAAACACACGTGTCAGAGAAAAAACAAAAAAATTTTTACTCACCTTCTCCAGCCCTGCTGTCTCTGCCGCTGCTGTCACTTGCTGCCGACAGCCGCTCATTATGCTCACTTAATATTCACTTCACTGCAGCCGGAAGCTGCAGCAGCGGGGAGTCGGCAGGACCGGAGACCGAAGATCAGCACCAGGGACAGCGACGCCAGGGACAGGTGAGCAGAAAGTTCTGTTCTCCATGTGTTATCACGGATAACACATGGATAACACACGTAGTGCCATAAATACGGCACACGGAGGGCAAAACGCACCTTTGACACGTCCGTGAAACACGTGCGTGATTTTCACGGACGTGTGAAGGGGGCCTGAAGTGAATTGGGCTGAACTATAAGGGTACGTGCTCAAGATCAAGATTCGCTGCATCTTGGACGCATTGAGTCTCGACCTGCAGGGCCGTGAGATGACTCATCTGCAGGAGAACGCAGGAGACCACAGCTGCTTGTATCCATGATCAGGGTTCAGGGCTCTGTGGTCTTTCGCTTGTGTTCTCCCTACGAAGGGCACTTTCAACTCGGCAGAAAACAATTGACATGCTGCGGCTCGGACAGTAAAACCGCAGGTCAGTGTTTTCTGGGGGAAAAACAAGCACAGTGGGCACGGGATTTCTAGAAATCCCATACACTTTGCTTGTACTGTACATCGCAGCGCTTTTTTTTTTTAATTGTAGTTCTTGAAAATCAGTAAGGCAATCAAAATCCTAAAAAGAACACTATAGCTTGAAAGCAAAAGTTAGCCGTGTGCAGATACAAAAGAAAAGAAAAATTGAGATACCCCACTAATCCCATCGTCTGATGGTTTGTATAGGCCTCTTTACACACTGAGACTGTTTAGCGATCCCACTAGCGTTCCCGACCTGGCCGGGATCGCTGGAAAGTCTCTGGTGAGCTGTCAAACAGGCAGCTCTGGCCAACGATGCAGCAGTGATACGGACCTGCAGAATGACCTAGCTGGTCATTGGGGACGTGTCAAAGCAGCTATTTGAAAGGAAAGTCGCTAACGAAGTCGTTGTAACGGTGTCAAACACAACGATGCTTGCTGCGCAGCAGGACCCAAAGGACCAAAAAATGTTCCTGAGAGATGTCTAGCAATCAGCGACCTCACAGCGGGGGCCAGGTCGCTGATGTGTGTCACACACTGCAATGTCGCTGGGGAGGTCGCTATTATGTCACAAAACCAGTGACGTTACAGCAATATCGCTAGCGATGTTGCAGTGTGTAAAGGGGCCTTTAGTGATGCTAATCTAGTATGTAACTGAGTCCCAATTCTAAAAACCAGGGATTGGACTTGATATTATTCCCTTATCTGATCCATGGTGGCTGTGCAAAAGATCAACAACTTTTTTAATCTGAAATATTCTATTCTACATTTTTTTATTATACTATATATATATTTTCCATAAAAACACAAACCTATTTCATCCCAATTATCAACTAAACAGAGCTCGTTTATTTGGATAATAAAACAATATCCTTTGTCTACTGTTTATGAAAAAGGAAGATTTTATCCAAAGTTTTAATTACCTTTATTCAGGAAACAATCAGTTGCATTTCTTGAGGGACTCAATCAACTTACTTAAGACGTCTCATAGGAGTATTTCCAGATAACCAAAATTTTCAAGGTAGATTCCAATCGCTCTATAACTCTACAGAAACTATTTATCTTTTAAACATTGTAAAGATAGTAGAAAATAATATACTAGGTTATTTTGTCATTTTTGCAACACGGAGAAACAATACATTGTATTACTAAGTGATTATTGTGAAGACGAAGAACTGGCAGGAAAACAGAACAACAGTTTGTATGTTTACTTGTCAAATTTGTGACATAACACTGGTAACAATTTTTCCGATTGTATATTTTGGACTGTTTGTTAAAAGCATTTTCCTGACTATTGATCTCATTTAAATTGCTACAGAAGTAAACAATATCATTTCCTATTCCTCTTCTCATTTATAATGAATACATTCCTTTTGTTTGTGTTGGAATTAGCAGTCATTCTTCCCTGTCTTAATATGAAAGCCCATGACATCTGTTTTTTCAATGCTCACGGTATAAAAAAAAAATCTCATGTCTCTTCTGCTCTGAAGATTTCAAAGGCTTTCACTGTGGTTTAAATCCTTTGAAGGCAAGGTAATCAAAGAGAAAATTTATCAGAGGTACATTTTTTGTTTTCTCAACAATGAAAATAACAAAGCATAGCCATTCCTTAGATTTGATGCACTCAACATCAGACAGTCGCAAAAGACAATCAGGATTTTCAGAGGTTTAGAGAAGTTCTGACACTATTGAACAAGAGAAACGGTTCAGCTATTTTTTTTTATTCACCTTCAAAAATTACCTTCTGGTAGCAAAGTTTGACAATGAAATAGATCATTTCTATGTTGTGACAAGTCAGTAGACATTGTAAATTGAGTTGCTGATCACTGCTGGGTTATCAAGGACTATATCTTATCTTACGTCTGAAAAATATTTTCAATAGTGTTTGATAACATTGAGAAAGGTCACAGGTTGTTCACTTCCACCATTCTTCTAAAATTGCTATAAATAGTCTATGTATTGGATAAACTATATACTGTTTTACATAGAACTGTATCACTTTATAGCACTTCATAGAATTACTGAGGATTCTTGAAATACTGTTTTGCGTATATCCATTATCAACCTTATTTTGTGAGGCTTGAATACAGTAAACCTGCAGGAATAGAATGTGTAAAAGACATAATAATAGTAATGTGCCAATATCCATCTTATTTTATATCAATTCCTGCCCAGCCCATTGAATGCAGAACACTGATCAGATATGGATTTTTAGATATTCATTGCTTTAGTCTCAATCTTGTTCTCGATTTTGCACCTACAGATTATTCCACATTCAGTTCATAGAAGAGAGGAATGGAATATTTAACATTTTAGTTTACCGGCTTTACTGAATTTTCCCACAAAAAAATTGATTTCATCGATTGCCGCGTATCACATTACAGCAAAGTTTCTAATTGTTTGGAAAATACATGTATAACATTTTTATTTTTTGGAAAGCAAGAGGAAGAGGGGGAGAGAAATAGATATTGCATTTCATATACAGTGACAAGCTAAAGGGTAACAATGTTTTGAACTTTTGACTTTCAGGCTCCATATCTCACTATCTGCTACAGCTTTGAACATAATTCTACCTTCATTTTATAGTCAATCATCTTGGCTATCTCATACATAAATTTGACTCAACTATTTAGCTTACGATTATTTAAACAGATTCTTGTCATGTCACTGCATTGTTACTGTTTTGCTCCTAAAAACCTAAATTTTAATTTGTATTATTTTGTTAGTATTTTGAAAATCTCCTTTGGCTTTTAACACTGCCTAAATCCATCTGGGCATGCTCTTGATCAGATTCAAGCATATCTTGACAGAAATGTTATCCGATGTCTCTTCTACACATTCACAATGTTGGTGCATACTGGTTGCTTCACTTGGGTATGTATAAAGCTTTTTTTTTAAACTAAGCATAAGTGTTTGATTGGGTTGAGGTCTAGGGACTGTGGAGGCCAATCCAGCACCTCTATTTCATTGTCATTGAACCATTTCTTCATCAATCTTGATGATTGTTTTGGGTCATTGTCATGCTGAAACACAATGTCGTCTTCTTCCAACCCATCGTACTCGAGTGTATGAAGTAACTCATCTTGTAGAATACTCACATATAGCTCAGCATTGAGAACACCATCGATCCTGGTCAAGAAACCAATGCCTTTGGCTATGAAACAAGCCTATATCATCAGGCTTCCTCCACTGAACTTGACAGTTCTTTCAATTTCTCAATCTGTTAGCCCCCTTTTTCCTTGTTTCTTCCAGATTTATCAGAGCTTAGACTTTCATTTCATCACTCCAAGTCCCTTATTTCCAATCTTCTACTGTCCACTTTGCATGCTTCTTTGCAAACTCGAGACAATGGTTCTTATGATATTGAGGATTGGGCATAATAGTAAATCACAGATTCAATATCGACCAACAGTGAGGTGCTGCAGCTAAATAGGCAAACAAAATTCTTGGATGTATCAAGACAAGCATTGAGTCTAGGATCATAGAGGTAATTATTCCCCTATACTCTGCCTGTTTAGACCCCACCTGGAATACTGTGTACAGTTCTGGGTACCTCAATTCAAGAAAAACATCAATATATTTGGAGCATGTCCAGGATGGTAGAAGGTCTGCAACTATGTCCTATGAAGACCGGCTAAAAGTACTAGGAAAGTTTAGTTTGAAAAATAGAAGGCTTAGAGGAGACTTAATAGCAGTTTACAAGTATTTGAAGGGTAGTCACAGGGCAGAGGGAAATACCCTGTTCTCATTAGCACAAAGAAGCACAAGAAGCAATGCCATGAAACTAAAAGGAAGGAGATTCAGATTAAACATTAGGAAAAATTTTCTGACAGTGAGGGCAGTCAGAGAGTGGAACAGGCTACCACTGGAGGCAGTGAGCTCTCCATCACTGGAAACCTACAAACAGAAGCTGGATAAACATATGGCTGAGATTATTTAGGAAAACCTGCATTCGTAGAGAGTTGGACCCGTTGGCCCCCGAGATCCCTTCCAACTCTACCATTCTATGATTCTATGAGATCAAGGCTTTGCCACCATTTCAGATTTGTGTAACATGTGTTGCACAGAGCCTGCATAGACATCTGTCTCACTACTACGGTGCATACGAGCCACCTCCACTGCTGTATTTCGTCGCACCAGAATTGATAGATAAGCAGACTGGATGTCCACAGCTTAGCTTTACATTGGATTGACAGAGTTAATTATGTACTCTTCCAACTGTCATGGCACCCACTTGATGCAATTTGACAATTTTCTTGTCCAACAGACTGCTATCAATAAGCTTTATGAGTCTGTTTCCCTTTTCTTGGGACATCTTCTTTATGCCTGCTCCATGATTCGAATAAGTGTCCTTTTGCTTGGAAGTAAACCTAATAAAGCACTGAGCTATTAGGGAATGTGAGAATAGGTTGTAATTTATGGTATACAGGAAGAAGAAAATTTTCAAACATTAGGAGCAAAACAGAAACAATGCAGTAATATGACAAGAATTGGTACAACTAATTATATGCTAAATAATTGCAAGTCAAATTTATGTATGACATAGCCAAGGTGATTGCCTGTACAATGAAGATAGTCTCATGTGCGAAGCTGTAGTAGATGGTGAGATATGGAGCCTGAAAGTATAAAAAAATTCAAAACAATGTTACCCTTTTGCTCATCACTGTAATTTACACTAACCCAGGGAATCTGGAGATGGAATCCAACTCTACTGTACATTACATGCAGCCAACCCTGTGCCTGGCTATGCTGATCTTTGATAATTCAGATACCCCGATATTCAACTTGAGAATCATGGATATGATGTAGAGCATATATGCAAGGCATTATGAACCACAAATTTAAGGTCCTTTGAATCCAACTCGATCATCTACAGATCTGTCCTTTCATCTCAAGTACACAGGCATGGGACTAGGTTTGCATAAAGGGGCTATAAGTGTGAGACTAGTTTAGAAAGAGCCCACCAGTTAGCTTGATTTTGGGTGCACATTCTACAGTTACAAGCCAATGTTACCTGACTTTTCTTTGCAAATTCTTGGTAAACATATTCACCATATACTTAATTGCAACTCCCAGCAGATTCTGAAGTTCTGCAACCATCAGGGCATGCTGGTAGTTATAGTTATCCATGAAGGTGAGCGTGAATAAAGAAATTTCACAATGAATATATTATAATTAACTCAAATAGGTGATTACAAAACAGTTTTTATTTTAGTATTATCCTTCTGTCTGGTACTTGCCTTGGACTATTTCAGCTCTGGGAGCCATGTATGTAGATTACTGCTTGACACTTGCCTTGGACTAGGCTCCCTCTTAGCTCTACAAGGTTACATGCTCTCACAGTGGCAGGCAGAAGCAGATCCTAAGTAACAACAATAGGCTGCAAGATTACTATTGGAAATAAGTCTTTGCATTAAATCAATTAGGTTGAGTCTGGGAAGGGAAGATACTGCTTGGATTGCTTTTGCTATGCTCCTACATTAGCCAGCCTAAAATGGATAATTTATTTAATAATATATGAAATGCAGTATGCTGCCTGTGCCTCTATATGGTACATCAAGTGCCAATGACTGCTCATAAGGGGAGGTTGAAGAGCTAAAGACCTACTACTGTATAGGGGTCCATCTGTTCCCCCATGGGGTAATCTGAGCTTGGATTACATTGTGGGCTACCAATCAATAGAAAAGAGTGGTTTACATTTTTGGACTTTCCTCCATAGAACAATCTATGTCCCCATGTCGCTGAATTGACATATTGAGAAATATTGAACAAGGTGTCATGTATAGACTGCTTAACATGATTTTTTACCCCTTCACCCTGGGCAATTTTCCATTTTTCACCTTTGTTTTTTTGTCCCTTTATTCCAAGAGCCATAACTTTTTTATTTTTCCAACAGTATTGCCCAATGAGGTCTTATTTTTTTGCAGGAAGAGTTGTACTTTTGAATGAAATCATTAGTTTTACCATATAGTGTACTGGAAAATGTTAAAACTAATTCCAAGTGCGGTGAAATTGCAAAAAAAAAAAGTGCAATTGCATGATTATTTTGGGTGTCTTTAATTTAGCATGTTCCCTATATGGTAAAACTGATGTGTTGTATGAAGCCTCATGTCAGTATGAGTTTGTAGATACCAAACATGTATACTTTTATTTTTATCTGAGTGGTGAAAAAAATTCAGATGTTTGTCCGAAAAAAGAATAACACTTTTGTCGCCATTTTCCAAGACCCGTAGCGTTCTTATTTTTCGGGATCTGTTGCTTAGTGACAGCTTTTTTGTGTCTTGAGCTGGCATTTTTAATGATATCATTTTTGTGTAGATGACATGTTTTGATCGCCTGTTATTGCATTTTAAAGAAATGTTGCAGTGACCAAAAAACGTGATTTTGGCATTTGGAATTTTTTTTTTTTCCATGCCATGCATTGTTCAGATTAATTGATTTTATTTTTGATAGATTGGGCATTTATGAATGTGGTGATACCAAATATGTTTATTTTTAAAAAAATTTTTAAGTGTTTTATTTTCAATGAGACGCATGGGGGTTGATTTGAAAGGTTAGGGTTTTTTTAGTTTTTAAAACATTTTTTACATTTTCTTTATTTTAGTAGTCTTCCTAGGTGACTTTATCACTGCACAGTTGGATCGCCTATGCATTTCTGCTGATCAATGCAGCTTTGCTCTGATCAGCAGAAATGCTCATCTCCTGTGAGTGCTGGCGCTCTGTCGGCTCTCATAGGAAGTGAGTCATGGCAGCATCAGGGATCATCAGCTGACCCCGCGCTACCATGACAACACATTGGCTCCCCATGATGACATCACAGGACCTCTGACGGCCGGGAATGCTGCAATCACAGATGTGGCCCTTTAAGTCACGCTATCAGTGATTGACAGCAAGATCTATGGGATTAACAGGCATGGGTGAATCTCCAATCCACCTATGTCTTTTAGTGACACATATCTGCTGATCAGATCTGCAGATATGTGCGGGGAATACCGCAAGCTCGCCGCCGGAGCCCGCGGTAACCGGATGGATGCGACCAAGGATGTACCGGTACGTCCTTGGTTGTAAAGGAGTTAAAAAATTTGTGGCCATATACTTGGTTTATTATATCAAATATATAAAATATTAGAGACAGGTGTCATTCAAGGATCACTACATTTTAGACTTATAATTCTTTAAAGTAATACACTCATATTTTTTTTGAGTGGCACAATTATTTCCTTTTTCGACTAATTAAAGGACATGTATTTTGGCAAAAAAAAAATTAAAAAAAATTGGACTTAAGGTTTTACTCAAATTTTGCACCATTTGCCTGTTAAGGCTATAAATGATAATATATAGGAGGGTTCACTGGTGTCAATGCACCTTAAAGGAAATGTCTGCTTTTAATAAAGTAGTCCCCAAAGCCTGGAAAAAACACAAAAAAATAAAAACAAATCAATGATTCCCTCTCCCTTTGCCCAATGCTGGGCTTCCATCCACTGCTCAGTCCAGGTGTTGTAATTAGATTGGTGACGTCACATCAACAGCACATATCATCACTGGAGCCATTGTCTGAGCTCAGTGCTGATACAGAGATTAATGTCACGTGATGCTGAGCTCATTGCATGACCTGCTGAGCTCAGTGCCTTGCTGGCTAGAGCATAGATGTCTCCGCTTTAACTAGTCACTGAGATCTGCGGCACAAGCACTGTGTAATACTTATATATGTTCTGAGGATTTCGATAGCGTAGGGCAATGACAATCAGAGACGAGTTCTTGGTACAAGATATTTTATAATATGTAACCAAGGTAGATACACAACGGAAAACACAGCGGTACAAATACACAAATACCTTCCCGAAACGGAGCGAAGGGAATTCCCGGGGCCACGCACCGGACTCCCCCAGGGAGACCACCAGAGCGAACCCCTATACAGGGACTGTCCGGCAATCACCCCGGAAGGCCTAAATGCGCAGCAGCCGGGACACAAGGGGCAAGCGGTAAAAGTCCAGGAGTGTCCGTACGGGATGATTGTCCAGAGTGGTTACGAACCAGAGAGAACCGGGCAGAGTGCTGACCGAAGATGGCAGAAGGAATCCGGGCACAGCTTTGAGAAACCGGGTAAGGTCCAGAGTCGGTCGGTCGGTAGTCTTTAGGAGGATCCAAAGGTAATCAGGATTAGCAGCAGCAAAGCAGGAGCACACAGCAAGCAGTATACTCAGGCACTGGACTAGGCTTAGAGGCGGCCTTTTAAGCAGCTGGACAGGAAGTAGGGCAACAGAACAGTAAACTCCATGTTAACCGAGGGCAAGCTCATTCAAAAGAGAACTGGAAAACCTGGAAACCTGACATTACTCCCCCCCCCAGAGACGGCCTCAGGACGGATCAGGGCCTGGCTTGTCCGGGTACCGCCGATGAAACTGAGCAATCTTCCGGGGTGCCCGAATGTTACCCACCGGTTCCCAGGAATCGTCCTCGGGGGCGTACCCCTGCCAACGTACCAGATACTGAAGCCGACGACGATGGAGCCGGGAGTCAATAATGTCCTCAACCACGAACTGTTCCTCGCCGTCGACCATCACAGGCGGAGGAGGAGGCACAACACGACCATGAAACGTATTAGGGGAAACGGGTTTGAGGAGAGACACATGAAAGACCGGGTGTACCTTGAGATGGTGCGGTAACCGTAGCCGACAGGCCACAGGGCTCACGATCCCGGTGATCTTAAACGGACCGATGAATTTTTGTCCCAGCTTCTGCGAAGGAACACCCAATCTCAGGTTTTTGGTGGATAACCATACAGAGTCCCCTACCTTGTACATGGGTGCCGGTTTCCGGTGAGTGTCTGCCGACCTCTTGTAACGCTCCTGGGCCGTAGCCACAGTGTCCTTTAAAACCTCCAGATTTTGTCGTAGTTCCGTCAATCTGTCCTCCACCGCTGGCACCGAAACCGCAACCGGTGACCTAGGCAAAACAGTCGGATGGTAACCCAGGTTAGCGAAAAAGGGCGTTACCTTAGTGGAGCTGCTCTGAGTGTTGTTATATGAGAACTCCGCCAACGGAAGCATCTTCAACCAATCGTCTTGGAGATGGCTGACATAACATCGAAGGTATTGTTCCAGGGTTTGATTCGTCCGTTCGGTCTGCCCATTTGACTGAGGATGGTATGCAGAAGACAAACAGACATCAATCTGGAGTGCCGTACAAAACCCCTTCCAGAATCTAGACGTGAACTGCACGCCCCGGTCAGAGATGATCTCGTCTGGTACCCCATGCAATCGGAATACGTTCTGGATAACCAAATCCACTGTCTCTGCGGCTGAGGGAAGACCGGTACACGGAATGAAGTGAGCAGCTTTAGTCAATCGATCCACCACCACTAAAATGGTATTGTGCCCACCTGAGACTGGCAACTCCACAATAAAATCCATGGAGATAGACCCCCAAGGGCGAGATGGCACGGGTAACGGTTGGAGGAGTCCCGTAGGAGCCACACGAGGGACCTTGCACCGGGCACAAACCACACATGAGTGGACATAGTCCTTCACATCCTTTAAACAGGTAGGCCACCAGAAAAAACGGCTCAGAAATTCCTGCGTCTTCAGTACCCCCCTATGACCAGCCAACACGGAGTCATGGACCAATTTGAGAACCCGAAGTCTTACGGCCTCCGGGACATAAATGCGTCGTTCTCTCAACCACACACCATTCCGAAGAACAAGCGTTACATCCTTCGGGGGGGCAGCAAGAAATACGTCACCATCATAGGCCAGCTTGATGTCCTTCCACAAGTCCTGGTCCTGGATTACTCCAACGAAATTGGCATCCGATAACACGGTCTGAGACGGGGTTCCAGGCACGGAGTCCACGGCGTGGATTCGGGACAAGGCATCGGCTTTCCCATTACGTGAACCTGGACGGTATGTAACGATAAAATTGAATTGGTTAAGAAATAGGCTCCAACGGGCTTGCCGTGGAGACAGGCACCTGGCAGACTTAAGAAATTCCAGATTACGATGATCTGTGAGTACTATCACTTGCTGCGCGGCTCCCTGTAAGTGGTGTCTCCATTCCTTGAAAGCGGAAATAATCGCCAATAATTCCTTGTCCGCAATGTCATAGTTCCTTTCTGCCGGGGACAACCGGCGGGAAAAGAAGGCACACGGATGCAAGAGACTCTTGTCCCCGGTCCTTTGAGAAAGAATGGCCCCTAATGCATAGTCGGAAGCGTCGACCTCCACGATAAAGGGAAGTGCGGGATTCGGATGTACTAATATTGGCGCTGAGGTAAAACATACCTTGAGACGATGGAATGCTTCCTGGGCCTGGGCGGACCACACAAACTTCTGTCCTTTCTTGGATAACAGAGTGATGGGACGAACAATCTCTGAAAAGTTACGGATAAAGCGTCGGTAAAAGTTGGCAAAACCGACAAAGCGTTGTACCTCTTTGATGTTTCCCGGTTCCGGCCAGTCTAGAATGGCTTGTATCTTGCTAGATTCCATGTTCAGTCCCTGAGGAGAGATGACATAACCTAAGAATTGTATTTGTGAGCAGTGGAACTCGCATTTCTCCAGTTTAATGTACAGGTGGTTCTCCCTCAGACGGGTAAGTACGGTCTTAACGTGCTCCTGGTGCTCCTGTAGAGAATCAGAAAAGATTAGGATATCGTCCAGATAGATCACCATGAATTGGTCCATGATATCCCTAAAAATATCGTTAACCAGATGTTGAAATGCCGCGGGAGCGTTACAAAGTCCAAAAGGCATCACTAGGTACTCAAAATGCCCGTACCGACATCGGAACGCGGTCTTCCACTCGTCTCCGGGACGTATACGAAGCAGATTATATGCCCCACGGAGGTCTAATTTGGTGAATATTTTTGCCTGTTGGACCCTCTCCAATAGCTCAGGAATCAACGGTAACGGATACCGGTTCCGGATGGTTATCTTATTCAGTTCCCGGTAGTCAATACAGGGTCTCAGAGTCCCCTCCTTCTTTTTCACGAAAAAGATGGGTGCCCCTGCGGGTGATGTAGACGGACGAATAAATCCCTTGGCTAGGCTTTCATCAATATACTCTTTTAGTGCTTCTAGCTCAGGTGCCGCCAACGGGTAGACATGACCAAACGGAATATCCGCCCCTGGGAGTAAGTCTATGGGGCAATCATACGGTCTATGCGGGGGAAGCCGATCAGCTTTTCTTTTGTCGCATATATCAGCGAAGTCACGGTAAACCGGGGGTAAAACAGGTACCTGTACAGTGCCCTCCGTATTTGATGTTACTGGAACCGGAACAGTTGGACAAATGGTCGGACCACTCTGCGGTGGGAAGGATATTTCTTTAGTCTCCCAATCGATGACGGGATTTGTAGACCGTAGCCACGGAATACCTAGAATAACCGGAAAATGAGGAGAAGAAATTATCATGAAAACAAGGGTCCCCTGCTGACCTGGCTTCATCACGCATTCGAGCGGTACTGTTTCCCGATCCACTGGTCCAGAGATTAACGGGGATCCATCTACCGTCTCCATGGTAACCGGTGAGGATCTTTGCTGAGTCCGGATACCGTGTTTCCTGGCAAAAGAAGAGTCCATGAAATTTCCCCCTGCCCCAGAGTCTATCATTGCAGAGGTAGGAATTAGCTGTCCCTCCCAACGGATCTGAATGGGGAGTGAGCAATGGGTGTATTTCCCCTCTGAGTCCTTTGGTGAGGTGGACATTACCGTCAAGGGAAATACCGCATCCAAGTGTCCACTTGCCTCAGAGATATCGGACTCTGCGTCCGTGTTGTCACACTCGGCCATGGCTGCCAATACCTTATTTGGGCGATTTGGACGTTTCGGGCAGTCGATCAAGAAATGGTCTGATTGACCGCAATAGAAGCACAAACGCTCACGGAGCCGGTGTTCACGACGTTCGTTGGTCTCTCGTTTTTGCAGAGAGTCCACTTGCATAGGTACGTCCTCGGCCTCCCGTGGCGTCCTGAGAGCGGGTTCTCTGGAAGGAAACGCAATATTGTTTACACGGTTTACAGCTGCCCATTTTTCCTGTCTACGTTCCGTCAAACGGGTATCAATGCGCACACAGTGCTGGAGAAACAGTTCAAAATCCCCTGGAGATTCGGAACGGGCTAACTCGTCCTTGATGGTACCGGACAAACCTTTTCTGAAAACAGACAATAAGGCATTGTTTCCCCAATCAGTGTCTACCACTAACCTCTTGAACTCAGTGGCGTATTCAACGACAGAACGCTTTCCCTGACGTAAGGAAAGGAGAGCCGCTTCAGCGGTAGCACGGCGATTCGGATCATCAAACATTTGCGCCATTGCGTTCAGAAAGTCATCCAGGTGATTCAAACGGATGTCCCGATTCTCTATCATGGGATTAGCCCAAGCCAGTGCTCGTGAGGTTAATAACATGATGATGCATAACACCTTTGACCGATCAGAACGGTAATAATCAGAATGTACATCGAAAAACAGTATACATTGGTTAAAAAATCCACGGAACTGACTACGATCACCATTGAAACGGAATGGGGGTAACCTAGGCATACCGGCAGCTGATACGGACGTAGTGGGGACGGCTTCCTGAGCCTCCACTCTGACTTGCAAATCCTGTATAGCCGGCCCCAGTACCTGGTGATCATAGCCCAGCTGTGCCTCCACATCTCTAAGTTTATTCTGCACCGCCTCCATCTCCTGCTGCAGGGAGTTAATCATGGAGAAGAGCTGGTCTACTCGTGTCTCAGTCATTGCCCCAGCGAAATCCTCTTATGGCCTGAGTATAATGTAATACTTATATATGTTCTGAGGATTTCGATAGCGTAGGGCAATGACAATCAGAGACGAGTTCTTGGTACAAGATATTTTATAATATGTAACCAAGGTAGATACACAACGGAAAACACAGCGGTACAAATACACAAATACCTTCCCGAAACGGAGTGAAGGGAATTCCCGGGGCCACGCACCGGACTCCCCCAGGGAGACCACCAGAGCGAACCCCTATACAGGGACTGTCCGGCAATCACCCCGGAAGGCCTAAATGCGCAGCAGCCGGGACACAAGGGGCAAGCGGTAAAAGTCCAGGAGTGTCCGTACGGGATGATTGTCCAGAGTGGTTACGAACCAGAGAGAACCGGGCAGAGTGCTGACCGAAGATGGCAGAAGGAATCCGGGCACAGCTTTGAGAAACCGGGTAAGGTCCAGAGTCGGTCGGTCGGTAGTCTTTAGGAGGATCCAAAGGTAATCAGGATTAGCAGCAGCAAAGCAGGAGCACACAGCAAGCAGTATACTCAGGCACTGGACTAGGCTTAGAGGCGGCCTTTTAAGCAGCTGGACAGGAAGTAGGGCAACAGAACAGTAAACTCCATGTTAACCGAGGGCAAGCTCATTCAAAAGAGAACTGGAAAACCTGGAAACCTGACACACTGAGGTCAATGTCTGCAGAAGCATTGAGCTCACCGGGTGGCTAGAACAGTGACATAAGCTGTTGATATGATGTCACAGCTCTAGTCACAAAACTTAGTTTTTATTTAAAATACTTACAATTAAATAAAAAGAATGACCATTAAAGATGTCCATATCTTTTAAACATCCATTAAAAAAATATTCTGTTCATTAAAGGGATTTCCTGAGTATCTAATATTGATGATCTATTCTCAAGATAGTTGTCAATATCTAATTGGTGGGGGTCTGACACCTGGCTTACCCATCAATCATGTGTCATTAGTTTCTAGGTCTATAGATTAAATTGAACTCAAAAGCACAATTCTGTTCATTGCATAGTGGCAACTGAAGAGAGCTGCAGATAAACTCTTATTCAGTGTAGGTCACCAATATCATATGACCAGAAAACTCCTTTAAGGGGGTTGTCCTTGTCATTCTTCATGTTGGCTCCATTAAGATAAAAAGCTTATACTTGATTTTACTGCTGGTTTCATTCCAGCAATGCTGGCAATTGCATTCTCAGGTCTCAAGTGACGTTGTGGCTTCACACGAGCACTACATCCAATCACTGCTTGCTTCTCTCTGCCTTTGGATATTTGAATTGTCTCTCCAGTAAAGGAGACAAACTCTAGCACAGCGCCACCTATTGGAAGTAGCGATCCTAAAAGTCACAAGTGGATTTTTAACAATCCTTTGCAATATGACTCAGGATATATAAGCCAGATCAGAATTCCAATTTGCAGACACGGTGTTTCGGGGTGCTTGCCCCTCGTCAGTGCAAAATATGGGGGTGTCTGATCTGGCTCATGAGAAAGCTATGTGGGGACCACGGGGGAACACTATTCTCCTTAAGGAGACTTTGCAAGCCAGTCTGGCTGCCAAGTAAGGGGACTTATAGCTGCCACGCCCCTCTAAGAAATATTCAAATTGTCTCTCCAGTACCAGTATCCATCTTTGGATATTTGAGTAATCAACAGGAAGTAAGCCGTTAGCTGCTAGCTGCAGCTGTCATGTTTCGTTGATTACTTCTGAAAGCAAAGAGAGAGTTTGATAGCATTTGACAGCGCCATCCAAAGAGATAAACAGGCGTGGATGGATCTTTGATTCACCTGCACCTGTTAGCGACACATGTCTGCTGATCAGATCTGCAGGCATGTGCAGGGAATACCGAAGGCTTGCCGCCGGAACCCGCGGTAACCCGAGGGAGGCGACCAAGGACATACCAGTACGTACTTGGTCGTAAAGGGGTTAAAAACATTATGACCATATACTTGGCTTACTATATCAAATATATAAAATATTAGAGACAGGTGTCATTCAAGAGAGAAGTTGGCAGTGATAATGCACGGAGCTCGCATGACATCACATCCTCCTGTGAGACTCCCGGTGTTCGCAGTGGAGATTAGTATAAACTTTTTTCATTTTAATTGTACCAAACATGGGGAATAAGGAGGGGTTGTCTAAGTAGTGGACAATCTCTTTAATCTATCTTGTATTTTCGGATTGTGTGTCAAAAGTCACTATGCATAAAAGGAAGCAACAGTTGGACTGTGTCTATCATTTGTTGTCAATGGCTGACCATGTGTTGTCTGCCTCAAGCTTAGAGATGCTGACTTTCACTGTGAATCTGCCTGTGATGATAATGAGAGAACTGTTCAACTGGAAGTGAACGTCTATTTTAAAGAGATTTTACATGGGCAAATTTCCTTGGCTAATGAGTACCAATTGGTGTTACAGTATGTTGACTGCCACACGCATTAACCATTGTGGCATGCAAATTGTATGGTGACAAATAATTATTAGTACAATCTATTGATTCTTACTGTATATAGTTTGCATAATGTCTGCAGCACATCACTGTTTGCTCCATTATTTTTTATGCAGAAAAAACATATAAATCTGCTAACATACTATGGTTTTCTAATTTTTAAGGGCTGATCGCTCCAATGTTTATTCTAACAAAAAGGAAAACAAGCTTTCATGTATGTAAAATGGCTTTAGGGCAGAGCTCAGAATTTAAGGTCCAGTTCATCAAACTGCTTGCACTAGAAAACTGGCATGAAATTGTGGAGGATATTGCAAATTTGTTTGCGCAACATAAAGTTAAAAATCATGCGAATTTTGGCGTATTTACATGAGCTACACCAACTCTTTGAAAAGAAAACACATGATCTATCAAAGTATGATAAAAAAATAAATTGGAGCAGAATTTGGTGAATATCCAGCAGATTCTGTAACAGAACTGCTCATCTATTCTTGAATTTAGGTAGTAACATTGAAAGACTGCATCATCATTTCTGTAGACAATTGCACCATTGTAATTTTTTTTTTTAATCTTTTTTTTCCTCCAGAGGTGGAATATAGAAAGGAGTGAGATTAGTATGCGTGCATATTTGGCCATTATGATAGGAATACAAAGTTACAATTACACTATTAATAGGCCTGTGTAGATGTAGGTTTAGTTTTTCTTCACTCTTGTCCACTACTTTTAATAAGAGGTTGAAATGTAAATGACTGTTACAAGGATAAATTTAATTAACGCTAATAGATTTTTCAAGTTTTTGCATGTATTTTTTTATTTACGTGTAGATTGTATTTCTTTCTACTCTATCACCTTTTCGTATTTTAAATGATAATCTATGTTGATATGATAGTTCATTCTACATTAGTGTTCTAGATGAGACAATGTTCGGAAGCAATTTAAATGACATTCATTTAAATGTCAGCTCTCATGCTTATGATTTTTCTGTAATTGGTTATTTAATTAAAATAATTCACGTAGTCATTAATTTAGACTACAACTTGCTATGCACTGACATGTTTTAATTATATGGTATTAACAAAATTGATATCTTATGAAAAACCATTGTGAGATTTTAAAATATTGTGAGTTTCATAGATCATCTTCTCCGTGTACAAGAAAAGTTTTATTACACATGTCAAAGTGCAAAGCATTGCGTTCAGCCAAGAAACCTGACATGTTCATCGTATTCATGTAGCATTCTTAATTAACAAATAATGCTAAAATGATGTGCTTTTAGCTTCTGTGAATTGAAATGTGAGATTGCTTGCGATATGTGTGTAACAAATATTGGGCTTTTTGTTCTAATTGCAAAGTATGGGAAATCAGACATTTAATGTGTTCTACGCTCCATGAATTAAAATAAGCACTACATTGCTTTGACCTTTTCAATATTCTGTATTTTAATCCAATCTACTGTGATGGTGTATTTCCAAGGCAATCAGGTTTTGTTAATCACTGGAAAAGTCAGATTTATTATTTTTTTTCATAGTTAAGGTTTCACGCTCCTTAGAGTTGCATGTTTACATGGTTAATATTGTTTTTTAAAGAGCAGTTCTACCCTCGAGTGGAATACTATAAATTGGTACAGATCATACTTTAATGTTATAATCTGTGTAGCGCCTTTCAGTTGCACCTACATTGCTATAATTCCCTTTAAGAACAAAATGGTAAATAGGAACAGGTTTATCCCACATGCACAGCCAAGGAGATGTTTAACCCCATGTCAACATATTACGTACTGATATGTCATATGGTTGGTCACATACACTGCTGACATCTTCATGTAACAGCAGCAGCTGAATTCTGCTCTAATCGCTGCTGCTTAACCACTTAAATGCTTCTGACAATCACTGTCAACAGGATTTAAATAGCACAATTGCACTGTGCATCACTTCCCATTGACTCCCCACTTATTCTGTCGTAACGTTGTTGGGGCCCAATGAGTTTTCTATGCAGCTGACCTACTGAAGGCCACCATAAATGTCATATTTGTCCTTCTGTGAAACCCAAGTCATCCAACAGTTATCCCTTTATTTAGATAACAGAAACAGATTAGCTGTTTTCACCAGGAAGAAGCAATGACTTGTTAGTTAAAAAATTACCTGTTTCAGGTATACTTTATAGCAGCAGTACAGCATTATAAAACACATTGTGTAATAATGAAATCTGGATTAGGAGTGACTGTACAGAAGTCACAAAGGTAAAAAATAGGTTGGGGCAAGCAAGGCAAGGACTAGCAATGGTATCCTCAGCAGCAGCAGTACTTCAGTATGGATAACATGATGGACAGGGAGTAGATACCTAGCTGAGCATGGGTGATCGGCAGTGGCAACAGCAGAATAGTGAGGATGACAAACAATGGATAGGTAAGCAGAAGTTATTTCCAGCCTAATCATCGGCATCCTGTACAACAAAACATAGACTCTCTCCACTTATTTTGAAAATAATTTTTTATTGTCTTTATTTTTTCACAAAAACAACACAAACTGATTTTTTTATATATAGCATACAATCATAGACAAGAAGATATATTGTTATTATGAAAAAGCAGCTTCTATGAAGTGTTGCTTTGCACTAAGGGGTACTTTGCACGCTGCGACATCGCAGGCCGATGCTGCGATGCTGAGCGCGATAGTACCCGCCCCCGTTGCAGCTGCGATTTCCTTGTGATAGCTGCCGTAGCGAACATTATCGCTACGGCAGCTTCACATGGACTCACCTGTCCTGCGACCGTCGCTCTGGCCGGCAACCTGCCTCCTTGTTAAGGGGGCGGGTCGTGCGGCGTCATAGCGACATCACACGCTAGGCGGCCAATCGGAGCGGAGGGGCGGAGATGAGTGGGATGTAAACATCCCTCCCATCTGCTTCCTTCCGCATATCCTACGGAAGCCGCAGTGACGCCGGTAGGAGATGTTCCTCGCTCCTGCGGCTTCACACACAGCGATATGTGCTGCCGCTGGAGCGAGGAACAACATCGGACTGTCGCGTCAGCGTAATCATGGATTACGCCGACGCTGCACCGATGATACGATTACGCCGCTTTTGCGCTCGTTAATCGTATCATCTAGGCTTTACACACTACAATGTCGCATGCGATGCCAGAAGTACGTCATTTTCAATTTGACCCCACCGACATCGCACCTGCGATGTCGTAGTGTGCAAAGCCCGCCTAAGACTCAAACAAAATGAGACAATTTTTTGATTGCTAGTCATCGGCATCGTGGTATAATCACTGATCCCTGCCTGATTTTTGACAAGTGCAAGGTGTTCCACACTTGGAAAAGGTGACTTGATTTGTTTTGGTGTGACAAAGCAACCAGCTGCACTGTGTTCCATGTTTGCTAGAACATTTTGAGCCAGAAGTCCATAGGAATGAGATTCAGGTTATCTGCCTGATAAAGAATACAGTCTAGGTACCACTGATTCTGGTTGTTTAGCTAATATATATCTGTTTGGTTAAAGGGGTTTTCCCCACAAAAAAATTAATTTCAAAGTTGATTTTAATCAATAGATCTTAGAATAATAAAATTTATACAATTGCATGTGTTTTAAAAAAAATGTTCCTGTGCTGAGATATTCTTATACAGTATACTGTATGTGCCTCTGTTATGTACTGTGTAATGGCTGTGTCTGACCATACAGGAACATGGTCTGATCATACCACAGCTCCTAGGCCGGGGAGTAAGCAAAAGAGAGTATAAAGATAGCACAGCATTGGATTATATCTGATTCTTTTTTTGAGGTAAAGCATTTTTCTGCCTGTTTTTAAAAAATATTTTACCTCATATAAAGAATAATTTGCAATCCCAAGCTATAATGTTTGTATACTTTCTCCCCAGCCCAAGATATGTGGTATGATCAGACCTTGTCTCTGTACGGTCACAAACAACCATTGCACAGTACATAGCAGTGGCATGTATATAAGATTATCACAACACAGGAACATTTTTTTTTTTTAAATACATCCAATTGTATAAATTATTATTCAAAGTTCTATTGATTAAACTTTAAAATGAATGCTGTTCATGTGAAAACCCCTTTAAGTTGATCATATTGGTACAATCGTAGATAAAACATCTGGTTCATTATGTCATATATAATATAATCACTGCAGCTGCTTTATATGTTTGTTGTAGTTGTAGTACTATCACACATGGTGAAGTGTTGAATGGTCTCCTAGTAAGACATGTAGATGGCAGTTGTTCACTCTGCAAAATCTTTACAAAGCAGAGAATATAACCTACAAGAATAGAACTGAAACACATATTGTAGAAACAATAATTTTTATTATTTAAAAAATTATAAAGTTTTTTTGAGATAAGGACAAGAGGGTCAAAATTTGAGATCTTTGGATCCAACCACCGTGTCTTTGTAGAAAAGGGGAACGGATGAATTCTACATGGATGGTTCCCACCGTGAAGCATGGAGGAGGTGTGATGGTGTGGGGGTGCTGTGCAGGTGACACTGTTGGGGATTTATTCAAAATTGAAGGCATACAGAACCAGCATGCCTACCACAGTATCTTGCAGCGGCGTGCTATTCCATCCGGTTTACGTTTAGTTGGACCATCATTTATTTTTCACCAGGACAATGGCCCCAAACACACCTCCAGGCTGTGTAAGGGCTTTTTGACTAAGAAGGAGAGTGATGGGGTGCTACGCCAGATGACCTGGTCTCCACAGTCACCAGACCTGAACCCAATCGAGATGGTTTGGGGTGAGCTGGACCACAAAGTGAAGGCAAAAGAGCCAACAAGTGCTAAGCATCTCTGGGAACTCCTTCAAGACTGTTGGAAACCAATTTCCGGTGACTACCTCTTGAAGCTCATCAAGAGAATGCCAAGAGAGTGCAAAGTAGTAAGGAAAGCAAAAGGTGGCTACTTTGAAGAACCTAGGATATAAGACATATTTTCAGTTGTTTCACACTTTTTTAAGTATTTCATTTCACATGTTTTAATTCATAGTTTTGATGCCTTCAATGTGAATTTACAATTTTCAGAGACCTGAAAATAAAGAACACTCTTTGAATGACAAGGTGTGCCTAAACTTGTGGTTTGTATATATATATATATATATATATATATATATATATATATACACACACAGTGTCTTGTGAAAGTATTTGGCCCCTTTGAATTTTTCAACCTTTTCCCACATTTCAGGCTTCAAACATAAAGATAGAAATTTTAATGTTGTGGTGAAGAATCAACAACAAATGGGGCACAATTGTGAAGTTGAATGAAATTTATTGCCTATTTTAAACTTTCATAAAAAATAAATAACTGAAAAGTGGGGCGTGCAATATTATTCGTCCCCGTTAAGTTAATACTTTGTAGCGCCACCTTTTGCTGCGATTACAGCTGCAAGTCGCTTAAGGTATGTGTCTATCAGTTTTGCACCTCGAGAGACTGAAATTATTGCCCATTCTTCCTGTGAGTGAGGTTGGATGGAGAGCATTTGTGAATAGCAGTTTTCAGCTCTTCCCACAGATTCTCGATTGGATTCAGGTCTGGACTTTGACTTGGCCATTCTAACACCTGGATACGTTTATTTGTGAACCATTCTATTGTAGAGTTTGCTTTATGTTTGGGATCATTGTCTTGTTAGAAGATAAATCTCCGTCCTAGTCTCAGGTCTTTTGCAGACTCCAACAGGTTTTCTTCAAGAATGGTCCTGTATGTGACTCCATCCATCCTCCCATCATTTTTAACCATCTTCCCTGTCCTTCCTGAAGAAACGCAGGCACAAACCATGATGCTGCCACCTCCATGTTTGACAGTGGGAATGGTGTGTTCAGGGTGATGAGCTGTGTTGCTTTTATGCCAAACAAATTGTTTGGCATTGTGCCCAAATAGTTCAATTTTGGTTTCATCTGACCAGAGCACCTTCTTCCACATGCTTGGTTTGTCTCCCAGGTAGCTTGTGGCAAACTTTAAACAATACTTTTTATGGAAATCTTTGAGAAATGGCTTTCTCCTTGCCACTCTTCCATAAAGGCCAGATTTATGCAGTGTACAACTGATTGTTGTCCTATGGACAGACTTTCCCACCTCAGCTGTAGATCTCTACAGTTCACCCAGAGTGATCATAGGCCTCTTGGCTGCATCTCTGATCAGTCTTTTCCTTGTTTGAGATGAAATTTTTGAGGGACGGCCGAGTCTTGGTAGATTTGCAGTGGCATGATACTCCTTCCAGTTCAATATGATCGCTTGCCCAGTGCTTCTTGGAATTTTTAAAGTTGTGGAAATCTTTTTGTATTCAAATCCAGCTTTAAACTTCTTCACAACAGTATCATGGACCTGCCTGTTGTGTTCCTTGGTCTTCATGATGCTATTGTGGCGCCCCTGAGGCTTCCGTCGCCACAGAGATAATGCACCTCAGCCAGAGGTGTGGTATCCCATCCCGGGTAGGAATGGGGTCAACTACAGGTGTACAGACAAAACTTGCACACACCAATTGGTAGGCATACACCAGGTCAGGGATAGTGGCAGCAACCCCCATAGATGTAGTCATGGGGCCGTAAGTCCCATTTCTGGTCCCAATGGTGTGGGTGGGGCCTAGTCAGTGGGTGTGTGGGAGGAGTCAGAAAGTGAGAGTAGACAAAGGGAACTAGGAAGTTCAAGTTCAGTCAGCCTGTCAGGCAGTGAGAGAGAAGGAGTGAGGAGGTGGGCTGTCAGAAGAGGACAGCAGACAGAAAGGACAGAGACAGAAGGAGGTTCCTGGTGGAGATCCTGGGGTCTTGTTAGGCCCAGGTGACACTGAAAGAAAAGAAGAAAGGATTCCAGGGCCACAGAAGGGCAATTGTCCCGTGACCTGTTCCACTGACAACATCGGGTGGAGTGATCTGGCTGCATTCAGGGATGATCCCTAGACAGAGGGAAGAAAGACAATTCCTCAAAAGTAAAACCGAAGGCCTGGGAGATTGTTGCAAGCTCCCAGGGCCACTTCCCGCCACAGATCCCCGGTGAAGAGGGCAAGAGACGACTGCGGTCAGCCCCCTTTGTACAGGCCCTGTGGTGGAGGCCCGAGACCAGCTAAAACAGTCAAAGGCTAGGAAGCCAGTCAAAAAAGGACACACACAAAAGGGGTACACTGGAACTGACCCTTGACCTATCCGGGATCGGCGACGGCCCCTGACAGCGGATCCTGGCATTCCGTGGGTAACCGGTCAACTGCAGTACTGAGACTGAACAGTGAGTAAAACATCTTAACTGCAAGCCCTGTGTCGTCTGGTTTATCCTGCGCCTCATCAATAACAAACACCATAGACTTTACCAAGCAGCAAAGATTGCCCTGGGGTACCCGCTCTACCTGTGGAGAGCAAAAAACACCTCAGCTGCCATAACATCAGCCCCGGAGGTCCCTTCCAGCAGCTGCGGCTCCATAGCTGCAAATTACCACAGGTGGCGTCACGAATCTTATATAAACATTATCACCATCTCCCCCAATATTGCCATTTTGTATTGACTCCACCAGGGCACGGAGTCGGGTCCCGCCACCGCTGACTACCCCGGACTAGTCCGGCCCGACACCGAGTCACCTAAGGCCCTGGGCTGGGCGAGTCACTATCTGTGCTTTAAACAAAACACTGAGACTATCACAGAGCAGGTGCATTCATACGGAGACTTGATTATACATAGGTGGCTTATATTTATCATCATCAGTCATTTAGGACAACATTGGATCATTTAGAGATCCTCAATGAACTTCTGGAGTGCGTTTGGTGCACTGAAAGTAAAGGAGACGAATAATATTGCACGCCCCAATTTTCAGTTATTTATTTTTTAAAAAAGTTTAAGATAAGCAATAAATTTCATTCAACTTCACAATTGTGTCCCAATTGTTGTTGATTCTTCACCATAACATTAACATTTTAATCTTTATGTTTGAAGCCTGAAAGGTTGAAAAATGCAAGGGGGACGAATACTTTTGCAAGGCTCCGTATATATATATATATATATATATATATAAATATATATATAAAATCAAACAATGTAGAAAACATATAGCCAGCTCACCATAAAGGAGTTCCTCTTGATACAATGGTCGGTGTTCACCTTATATTCTGCAGGGATCCAGGCAGGGAGTGTGCCCAAACAAATAGAAAAGTAGGAGAATTAGGATCCAGCAAAAGGATGAAATTTCACCAAAATTTTAAAAACTTATTCTTTATTATTCCTTTGAGTCATATAAAAGTGGGAGGACCGTGAAGAAGGCACATAGTGCTGAAACATGTAGTCCCCTGCTGGAGTGCTATTAATTGATTGGAGTTCCTCATACTTTTATATGACTCAAAGGAATAATAAAGAAGAAGTTTTTAAAATTTTGGTGAAATTTCATCCTTTTTCTGGATCCTAATTCTCCTACATTTATATATATATATATATATATATATATATATATATATATATATATATTAAAGTAACACCCTGGGCATTATAGTACAGTATGGCAGCGGCACAGACCGCAGAAAGTACATATACAGGGAACATAGGGCTTTTATTTCCAGCCTCCCGATCCCTCACCACTTATCATGTGGCAAAACACATTACATAATATGACATAACAATAAAGACTAGATGGGCACTAACTAATACAATGTACCTCTATCTCACAAAGTGCCTCTTAGATGGCGATCATCCACAGCAGTCAGTGTATGGGCTCGGCGGGCCAGCAGGCAGTATATGCCTTAGACCGGTTGGGGTCCCACCAGGGGGGAGAATTCACTTATCACCCGCACGGCACCAGAATAAGTCTACGGTCTTCTGTTGCTGCGGGTCATGTGCTTCACCTTCTGGCCAGGGCCTGGGGGTTGCGGCTCTGTGGTGCAGTGATCTGGAATGTCTCTGACGCACCGCAGGGTCTCTGGGGTTACTTGTCACTGGGCCAGTTTGGGGTTTGGGTTGTCACAGTGGCCTGGCCCAGCTCCTTGTTCCCGCAATGTCAACCAAAAAAGGGGGGGAAGTGATGATGATGGGAGTAGTTGTCTTTCGTTACACAACCTGTGGTATGTGGCCAGGAGGGGAGCCGCCACTGCACAAGGTCTGCTGGGGTGGGTGGTAACGCAGCTCAGATGTTGCAGCTCTCCACAGGCAGAGCTAGGTCCCAGGGAGGATGTTGAGAGTAGTTGTCCACCCTAGTGTGGGAAGTGCGGGACGCGAGAAGGATCAGACGACACAGCAGTTGCAGTTTAAGGTGTTTACTCACTGAGTTGCTCCTGCCATTTGACTACCAGACTCCTCTATTATGGGCTCCAGACGATCCCGGATAGTTCGGGGGCCAGTACCGGTGGGATACTTCCTTCCTCCCTGTGCTTTGTTATGTGAGTCCCTTTGACTTGAAGCTACACAGGGACCCAAGTCCTGGGAGTTGTTATGTTCCCCGTCCCGTATAGCAGGCAGCGCAAGTCCATTGATGGGCCGCCCTATGGTCACGGCTACTGGCTCTATATGTTGCTTTGCCCTGGGCACTGTTGTGGGCCAGAGGACTTGACATCCTCTGCCCGGCAGATTCTACTTGCATGCCATGAAGTGCCCACCAGCCTAGGGCTCCGCACCCTGAGATAGCTCTCCCCTCAGTGACCGTGTTCTCCTGTGTCTCACTTGATTCCCGGTGGTGTTTCGACTGAGTGTGTGTGTGTGTGGCTTTAGTCCCCTGACCAGTCGCCCCACCCACTCGAGCCCCAGAGCTAGTAGGTGGGAGTCCCCAGATGATATGCTGACCATCCTAAATGACCCTAACCTAACCCCCTCTCGGTGAGAGGGCAACTTGCTTATGTGTGGTTGTGGATGTTGTGAACTGGCACCGACCTCCTCCCCACCCAGGATGAGTAACGCACCTCTGGTGAGATGCAGTTCCTTGTGGCGACTGAATCATCAGGGGAACCACATCTCCACCAGGCCTTATTCTGCCACCGGAAGGTCTTTTAAGGGACAAAGCTTGGGTCTCGCCCGGTCACCCCAGTAGTTAGAGAGGTTCAGATGAAAAATAGGACTCTCGGGGTTGTGAATGGTGGCAGATTCTTCTGTTGTATACAACCTACTCTGCCCTCCCTCAGCTCACCAAACAGTCCTCAGTCCCGCAGTACCGGTCCCGGTAAAGATGATCAGTCTATTTTCAATTCCATTAATTTATAAGCTATGCACTCTTACCTTAGCCTGTAAAATCCTAAAATGGCACTTCTTAATTTTATTATCTTTCTGATAGTCCTTCCTGATTCGATACACTATTCTATATGATGCAATGTGGGGAAAGCCGAGAGACTGTGCCTGATGTCATTAGCCCACTTCCTGGCTGCTAAAGTATTTTTTTCTTCAAAGTACGATTTTGATGACATTCAACTTAAAGTTGATCTGCAGTGGATCGATCTGCTCTAAAATGCACACACCATTAGGATTCGTCTCTGCTTTAGTGGTCATATGCTGATTAGAGTCTCAGCCGTGTTGAACAGTGCGCTTTGAGACTCTACTCACTGCATGATCACAAGTATGCAACTCACACACCACATACTTGCAGTTATTTGTCTATTGTTGGATCTAGTACACACCATTACTTGTCAAAGCTTTATCAAAAGGTAACCAACTGGATACATCATTAGGAAACCTCAGAGTGTTGTAGACTACTTTTCATGGCATTTGGAGGGCTTTCAATTTTCCAAGAATTTGCCGAGAATTGTTTCGCATTGAATCAAAGTTTTGATAACAATTCTGCAAAACTGGTAAAGACAAATGTGTAAAGTATTGATATTGATTATACTTATCTCTAAAAGGCATGTGACTAAGCACCCTAAAACTGAAGGGGTAATTAAGTAGTAATTAAGTAATTTTCAAACTTTTTACTGTAACATTTTTAGTTTAGTCTTTCTTTAGTGTTTAACTTTCCTACAACTTCTGCCATTGATTTTATTAAGTTAAAGGATATTGCTAATACATCTTTTTTACATTATAACAAATGTTCGTTTTGCATTATAATTGAATGGTGAATGTTATGTTCAATCAATAATAAAGGTTAAAGGAGTTTCTTTGCCTGAATTTTTAATGGAGAAGTCAATTAGGATTCAACTTAATCATGTTGGCTGCCTTAAAACTCCAGCTATGTCTATAATATATATAATGCAGTGCAATGCTTTATGCTGTGGTTGGACTGCATTTTGCTATTGCATTAATTATACATTTATTGGTATATTAATATTGTTTTATGGGTTAATGCTTGGAAAAGTGTCAACAACATCTTTGCCATTTTTAAGTAATATATATATATTTTTTTGTTCCACTGTAAAATGCATTGCCAAACATTAAAATACTAATGCTGGCATGTTATAGTAAAAAGGTACTGTATATTTATGCTGTCATTGCCTCATTTTAAAGAGTGGGAAATAACATCCAATTCTGAACATGAAATGTTTACTTTAACATTTGTCTGGCATCTATTTTATATTAATTAAGGTTGTCTGTCAAAATAATCTCAGATGCAGCAGCACAAAAGTAAGTAGCATATTATTATTTTTAAAACTTTAAACTTTTCTTTTCTTTTGCTCAGGAAGAATAAAACCTAAATGTTAACCTATAGATTACCTGATAAGTCGACAATTTTATTGGATGATGATAGTATTAAAATGAATTAAAAGTATTAAAATGAAGAAAAAAAAACCTTTGATGATAGAGTACAGACTGTAATTTAATTTCATTGAGGGACATCTCAATTGGAGAGGTTTGGGTTTCTGCACTACTACTGTATATTATTATCATACCCACAACTTCCTAACATTCCTATTTTCATATTACTTAAATTGACATAGACTGTTCTTTTTGACAACTTGATCTCAATTGGTCTATAATATGCCTAATGTGCAATCTACACTTTCTATGAAAATGATGTCTACTAATTACAGATGAGCTGATCTTTTGAAATTATGTTTTCTCCAACTTTGCTGAAATTTCCCCAAAAATTGATTTGTAGGGTATACATTTGACATGAATCTCAGTGTTACAAAGTTTGTAATTGCTTGGAAAGATGAAAAATACTGAGGAAATAACATGTCTGTGCTGCTGTAAGAATGGATAGAAATACACAATTACGGATTATGGGCGGTTTATTTGATGCGCTTCAAAGTAATGCAACTTCTTCATCAGGATACCACCAAGTATATTTGCTTGGAAAGATGACTATAAACCTCAGCTCTCATATGAGTGTATTGAACCCTGTTTGAACTTTTTAACACAAGCACAGCTTTATTGATGTCCAAGTAACCTCAATCGTTCTGTCTTGGTGAAAACAGTTGTTAATTGATGGTAACTAACAGCATTATTTAGGTGAAGTGTGAATAGTTTAAATATAGGACTATTACAGCAGTGTGTGATGTAGACAGTTTCATTTAAATTTGGAATGTGGAGATTTTTCTTTTGTCTTTAACTTTTTTTGGACTGCACATAGATCATAAACGTCTGGGCAGTCCACACTTTCAGACATATTCTAAAACGTCAGAGAATTGTAAGAAGCTTCACCAGATTGTGCAGCTGAGACGGTGGAAAACTGGCTTTCAGACACAACCAGACTTCCCGTAGAAAGGATAAACAATGTTTATTACCAGTGATGGACGAGCACTAAAATGCTTGGGTGCTTGTTACTCGTGTAGAGTAATTTCCGATGCTTGGGTGCTTGTCTCGCTTAATGAGCATAATGGAAGTCAATGGTAAACTCGCACATTTTTCCGGCAGACCCCCTGCAAGATCGGAGAGGGGCCTGGAAATCACTGAAATGGATACAAATACCACTGAAATGGAATGGGAACAATAAGGGGAGGATGCCTAGACACATCTCTGACTCCAAAGTTGCAGCTGAAAACAATGTTGTCGGAGTTTTACTCCCCTTTAACGGGCTGACAAGAATACGTACAAAACTGATGATAAAATAGATTTTAATGGACACAATGTTAGGAACATTTTTTCCTGTATAATGACCTACTTCTAAGGCAAATTTAGCTACAGAGAAAAACTTTCTGCTCCACCCCTTTAGCTATATTCACACTTAGTGTTGTTTTAAAAAAAACGCAACAGTTTACCATTTTATTCAGGCAAATTAAACAATTATGTGATTTAGCTTTATGAAATCTCATTGCTTTTCCTGGGACTTTAAAATCAGCTTTTAATTTGCATCAAACGGCTACAGTAGAGGACATAGTATACATTGTGTAGCACAGACAATCAGTGGGGCTATTACAGAGAGTATAAAACAGAGACCGGCAAAAAAATGAGATTTTATTACTGTACTATGTGGAGACAGTGATGTCAGTCACTGGTGTCTGCTTGCTCATTTTTTTCTTACATTGTGCACTGACAATGCGCTCTCTTGCCGGACCATCATTTCTCAGCATAGCCGGCTGGGGAGAGTACTGTCACGATGCACTGAGAACAATAATCGCCAGTGACAAGATCCTACTGAGCATTCATTATTGACAGCCAAGACATACTCAGTAGAGCAGGGACTAGCCCAGCCCCAGAAAAGGATGTACCTGATGAAGCTTAATTTTTGCATGGGGAAAGAGGTCTGCCAGTGACTGAAGTCTCTGCCCCTGATGACGACTTGTTTGAGTATCCCATCATGCACTGGGATTTGTAAACAAACCATCATAACACATTATGTAGTAAGGAAAATAATTGGGTAGTTAGAGTAGCAAGAAATTATAGGGCCTTTTTATATTAGGGTATAGTAGAAAAGAGATTAGATTATGACATTAAATAGGCAGACATTTACGAAAACAAAAATTTTAGGTTCAGACCACTCCTTTAACCCCCTTATACCGTAGCGAATTTCCGCTTTTTCTTCCCCTTCTTTCATGAGCCAATGCTTTTTAGATTTATTCATCCACATAGCCATATAAGCTCTTATATTTTTGTGGGATAAATTGTACTTTTGAATTACACCATTCATTTGTTATGTGAAGTACTGGAAAACAGGAAAAGAGAAACCGATAGAGAGAAGAACAGAAGAAAAAAAAAAGCAACCGCAGGATGCTCGCTCGAGTATCGAACAGTGGCGAGCATGCTCACTCATCACTAGTATATATGAAGTTTCGAACGTCTTTTATTTAAAATTTTTGTAATGTTGTGGCGGCCCAAAAAATGTATAGTTATGCCATTTACTGATCATATTAATTTACCGTACTTTATATTTTCATATATATCAGACTTTTACGAGTGTAGCAATACCAAATCTGTGTATTTTATTTTTAAATTGCTTTATTTCTCATGTGGCAAAACTTTTATATATTTTTATTTTTTTCATATTTTGAAATACATTTTTTTCACTTTATTTGTTAGTCCTCTCAGGGAATTTATACCTGAGCTCATCCAATCGCTTCTACTTTAGCACTGTTATCTGTAAAATGGATATGTATAGCAAAAATATAATGGTCTCTTACCGTATGAATGCCAGCTAAAGACTGGAGTACCATAATGACAAGCACAGTGGTCTTCAACAGACCCTTGGCTATTAATGCAACCCATAAGGTCATGGGCGCACCTAAGGGTGCATAGAATACCACCCACCATGCCAGTGCGCATTTAAAACCATTGTCTGTTACTGGTAGACTATGGCTGAATAACCATATAACGAGAAAAAGTAGGGTAAAATCCCACTCACCTGTTGAAGAGGAGACCATAGGATTGAACCGTGCAAGGACGCACAGAAGTCGGCCAGTCTTGACATTGTGAAATTATCCAAAAATGGTCCAGCACAGGTTAAGATGTATAAGAAACTTTATTCCAAACTTTATTCCCTGAAAAGGAAAGAGTAAGAACAGAGATGTTCGAAACGCGTACCTTGCAATGATTTTCATGATGATGGACTATTTTAATCGTTTGGAATAAAGTTTTTTTATACATTTTAACCTTGGACTTTGTGCTGGACCATTTTTGGATAATCTCACTATGGCTAAATAACACAGCCATTATCTGACGGGAAAGATGCTGGCTCAGCTTATGAGCCCGCATCAAACTCAGGGACCCTACATTTGATGTAACTGTATATCATATATCAGGAACGGGATAATGTTTGACCTGTGATTTGTCAACCTTTTGACAAATCCCATTCAACAATCACAGGGGACATAACAATATTGCTTGTTGTTGTAGAAAATTACTTTACCTACAGTATACTTACCTAGTAACATCTTCATTATCAGGTAAGCTTTTTTTTGTATGGGGATAAACTTTTATTTTGGGTAGGAGCATTTTAAACCAAAAATTGGTAAAGTTTGTGAAAAAAAACATTTAGAAACAAATTAAATGTTATACTTTTGTCTAAATTGTATGCTGAACCCAAACATGACATGTGCGACAGATGTTCCAGAGTGATGGAAAAACACCCTAACATCACAGGTAAGAATATGGTTGCTACTAGCAGCAGCTCTAACACCACCAGTAGTGCAACCATTATGGCAGTAGTAGTACCAAACGCTATTCTTATTTTTTCTCCTTTGTCTAAGATGCGAATGGTGGTCACGTGGCTGTGAGTATGTGGTATGCATACTGCCGACCACAATCTGACAACAGCAGTGTGAACTCGTTCAATACACTTGCATTGAGTTAGGCTGTGCCCATCTGGGCAGAGTCTGCCCGGGAGTCGCCATATCAAATACTTGCGGCCATGGGACCACTAGGCCTGGCTCTGACACCAGAGAATCTTGACAGAGTGGGCGATGTGAGGATTCACAAGTCTGCGGTCACATATAGAGTGACTGCAGACTTGTGGACTTAATGTGTATGGGAGCCTCACAAATTTTCCCTAACAGATAATGTCAGAGGAGAGAAGGATTTGGCGGATTCCAACAGATGATCCTTTTGTTCTCCCTGGGGATTTCTCTGACAATAGATTTCTCACAAACAACACAGGAGTGCTTGGCTGAGCTGAGTGTTTCTGTGTAGAGTGCCACCTTACAGTTATAAAGTGTATATGGTGGCCTTTACCATGACAGCAATAGCACTAATGAAAAATCTTTGGCACTAGCATTTTCTCACAATAAGGTAGTAAATAGCAAAATAGGGACATTAAATGTATTTTGGACACAACACTACAACAACACTACAACATGTACAACCTACATATACCCAGGGATAGATTAAGACTAGTACTGGGCACCTAAAAAGGCGTGGTCCCACTAGCCCCAACCTTTCATTGACATATTACAAGATCCTCTTGTTAGTTAATTTGATAGGTCACGTGATTAACGCACAGGTGTACATCTGCAGACATAAAATGAGAAAGACAGGGATGCCCGTGCCACAAATTTGTTTCCCTTATGTATAGTGCTATAAAATACATAGTGGAATACATAATAGAACAGGGGTGGGAAATATATTTTCACGAGGGGCCATGTTACTGTTTGGGAAGACTGAACCAAAAGGCTGAAATTAATTCTGCTTAATATTATTATTAACATAGTATTATTATTTTAGATTATTTGTATCACTTAATATTGATCAAAATTAAGTATGCTGAAGCTCTCCCTATACACAGTATGGGTCCACACACTGCAATCTCTATATACAGTATGAGCTCTTACACAGTTCCCTATATACAGTCTGAGACGTCACACAGCTCCTATATACAGCATGAGCCCCCACATAGCCTCCTATATGCAGCATGAGCCCCACATAGCCTCCTATGTAAAGTACGAGCCACCACACATCCTCCTATATACAGTATGAGACCTCAACACCCTTCTATATACAGGATAAGTCTCTATATACAGCATGAGCCCCCAATTAGTTCCTAAATACAGCATGAGACCCATATAGCCTCCTATACACAGCATGAGCCCCCACATAGCCTCTTATATACAACATGAGACCCCACATAGCCATTATACAAAACTTTAGCCCTTACAGATCCCATATACATATAAAAAAACATTCTTGCCTTGCTTACATTACCCCAGGGCTCCACTTCTTTTTGATTCCAGCGTGTATGGGCTGACCCCTGCGCTGATAATTAGAGTTGAGCGCGGTTCGTGGTTCGTGGTTCTCCAGTTCGCGGCTCGAGTGATTTTGGGGCATGTTCTAGATCGAACTAGAACTCGAGCTTTTTGCAAAAGCTCGGTAGTTCTAGAAACGTTCGAGAACGGTTCTAGCAGCCAAAAAACAGCTAAATCATAGCTTGGTTTCTGCTGTAATAGTGTAAGTCACTCTGTGAATCAAACTATTATCACATTTCAGTGTATAGTGTGCGTGAACAGCGCCTTCAGATCACTGCTGTTTCTATAATGGCGATCGCCATTTTTTTTTTTTTTTTTTCTTGTCTTCCTTCCCTAAGTGCGCGCGTCTTGTGGGGCGGGCCAGCATGTCAGCCAATCCCAGACACACACACAGCTAAGTGGACTTTGAGCCAGAGAAGCAACGGCATGTGTGATAGGATCTGCATGTCACATGTCCCTGCATTATAAAACCGGACATTTTCTTCACGGACGCCATTATCTGCCTTCTGCGTCTTTGGTGTCAGACATCACTGTCGCAGCTCCGTCTTCCTGAGTCCTATAGCCGATACAGCTGTATGCGCTGCATACACAGCGTTAGACAGCTTAGGGAGAGCACTTTATAGCAGTCCTTTTAAGGGCTCCAACCGGCAGGGTCAGAGAGCCATAGGTGACAGGTCCTGCAAACAGCAACAGCGTCTGTGTAGCCCAGGTCAGGGATTTCCTACCTGCATTTCACCATTAGGAGGGAATAGAAAGGCAGGCTTCCATTCCTCTACCCAGAGCACCACAATCCTGCCACTGTACCCTCTTGTCCTCTGCACACTCCAACTGATAACTAAGCCATTATACTAGCAAACACTCAGTGTACCTAGTGGCATCCTATACGTGGCTATTGGACTTTGCTATAGTCCCACTAGTGCAAAGACATTTGCAGAGCGCGTCTGCCTGCATTGCACACTACAACTCATTCTAAACAAGCCATTATACTAGCAAACACTCAGTGTACCTAGTGGCATCCTATACGTGGCTATTGGACTTTGCTATAGTCCCACTAGTGCAAAGACATTTGCAGAGCGCGTCTGCCTGCATTGCACACTACAACTCATTCTAACCAAGCCATTATACTAGCAAACACTCAGTGTACCTAGTGGCATCCTATACGTGGCTATTGGACTTTGCTATAGTCCCACTAGTGCAAAGACATTTGCAGAGCGCGTCTGCCTGCATTGCACACTCCAACTCATTAAAACCAAGCCATTATACTAGCAAACACTCAGTGTACCTAGTGGCATCCTATACGTGGCTATTGGACTTTGCTATAGTCCCACTAGTGCAAAGACATTTGCATAGCGCGTCTGCCGGCATTGCACACTCAAACTCATTTTAACTAAGCCATTATACTAGCAAACACTCAGTGTACCTAGTGGCATCCTATACGTGGCTATTGGACTTTGCTATAGTCCCACTAGTGCAAAGACATTAGCAGAGCACATCTGCCTGCATTGCACACTACAACTCATTCTAACCAAGCCATTATACTAGCAAACACTCAGTGTACCTAGTGGCATCCTATACGTGGCTATTGGACTTTGCTATAGTCCCACTAGTGCAAAGACATTTGCATAGCGCGTCTGCCTGCATTGCACACTCAAACTCATTTTAACTAAGCCATTATACTAGCAAACACTCAGTGTACCTAGTGGCATCCTATACGTGGCTATTGGACTTTGCTATAGTCCCACTAGTGCAAAGACATTAGCAGAGCACATCTGCCTGCATTGCACACTACAACTCATTCTAACCAAGCCATTATACTAGCAAACACTCAGTGTACCTAGTGGCATCCTATACGTGGCTATTGGACTTTGCTATAGTCCCACTAGTGCAAAGACATTTGCAGAGCGCGTCTGCCTGCATTGCACACTCCAACTCATTAAAACCAAGCCATTATACTAGCAAACACTCAGTGTACCTAGTGGCATCCTATACGTGGCTATTGGACTTTGCTATAGTCCCACTAGTGCAAAGACATTTGCATAGCGCGTCTGCCTGCATTGCACACTCAAACTCATTTTAACTAAGCCATTATACTAGCAAACACTCAGTGTACCTAGTGGCATCCTATACGTGGCTATTGGACTTTGCTATAGTCCCACTAGTGCAAAGACATTAGCAGAGCACATCTGCCTGCATTGCACACTACAACTCATTCTAACCAAGCCATTATACTAGCAAACACTCAGTGTACCTAGTGGCATCCTATACGTGGCTATTGGACTTTGCTATAGTCCCACTAGTGCAAAGACATTTGCAGAGCGCGTCTGCCTGCATTGCACACTCCAACTCATTAAAACCAAGCCATTATACTAGCAAACACTCAGTGTACCTAGTGGCATCCTATACGTGGCTATTGGACTTTGCTATAGTCCCACTAGTGCAAAGACATTTGCATAGCGCGTCTGCCTGCATTGCACACTCAAACTCATTTTAACTAAGCCATTATACTAGCAAACACTCAGTGTACCTAGTGGCATCCTATACGTGGCTATTGGACTTTGCTATAGTCCCACTAGTGCAAAGATATTAGCAGAGCACATCTGCCTGCATTGCACACTCCAACTTTTTTAAACTAAGCAATTTTACTAGCAAACACTCAGTGTACCTAGTGGCATCCTAAACGTGGCTATTGGACTTTGCTATAGTCCCACTAGTGCAAAGACATTTGCAGAGCACGTCTGCCTGCATTGCACACTACAACTCATTGTTACTAAGCCATTATACTAGCAAACACTCAGTGTACCTAGTTGTATCCTAAACGTGGCTATTGTACTTTTGTCTATTCACAGTATTGGAACGATATTTGCAGCACGTCTGCCTGCATTGCACACTCTAACTTTTTTAAACTCAGCCATTTATAGTAGCAAACACTCAGTGTACCTAGTTGTATCCTAAACGTGGCTATTGTACTTTTGTCAATTCACAGTATTGGAACGTTATTTGCAGCACGTCTGCCTGCATTGCACACTCAAACTTTTTTAAACTCAGCCATTATACTAGCAAACACTCAGTGTACCTAGTTGTATCCTAAACGTGGCTATTGTACTTTTGTCTATTCACAGTATTGGAACGTTATTTGCAGCACGTCTGCCTGCATTGCACACTCCAACTCATTAAAACCAAGCCATTATACTAGCAAACACTCAGTGTACCTAGTGGCATCCTATACGTGGCTATTGGACTTTGCTATAGTCCCACTAGTGCAAAGACATTTGCATAGCGCGTCTGCCTGCATTGCACACTCAAACTCATTTTAACTAAGCCATTATACTAGCAAACACTCAGTGTACCTAGTGGCATCCTATACGTGGCTATTGGACTTTGCTATAGTCCCACTAGTGCAAAGATATTAGCAGAGCACATCTGCCTGCATTGCACACTCCAACTTTTTTAAACTAAGCAATTTTACTAGCAAACACTCAGTGTACCTAGTGGCATCCTAAACGTGGCTATTGGACTTTGCTATAGTCCCACTAGTGCAAAGACATTTGCAGAGCACGTCTGCCTGCATTGCACACTACAACTCATTGTTACTAAGCCATTATACTAGCAAACACTCAGTGTACCTAGTTGTATCCTAAACGTGGCTATTGTACTTTTGTCTATTCACAGTATTGGAACGATATTTGCAGCACGTCTGCCTGCATTGCACACTCTAACTTTTTTAAACTCAGCCATTTATAGTAGCAAACACTCAGTGTACCTAGTTGTATCCTAAACGTGGCTATTGTACTTTTGTCAATTCACAGTATTGGAACGTTATTTGCAGCACGTCTGCCTGCATTGCACACTCAAACTTTTTTAAACTCAGCCATTATACTAGCAAACACTCAGTGTACCTAGTTGTATCCTAAACGTGGCTATTGTACTTTTGTCTATTCACAGTATTGGAACGTTATTTGCAGCACGTCTGCCTGCATTGCACACTCTAACTTTTTTAAACTCAGCCATTATACTAGCAAACACTCAGTGTACCTAGTTGTATCCTAAACGTGGCTATTGTACTTTTGTCTATTCACAGTATTGGAACGATATTTGCAGCACGTCTGCCTGCATTGCACACTCTAACTTTTTTAAACTCAGCCATTTATAGTAGCAAACACTCAGTGTACCTAGTTGTATCCTAAACGTGGCTATTGTACTTTTGTCAATTCACAGTATTGGAACGTTATTTGCAGCATGTCTGCCTGCATTGCACACTCAAACTTTTTTAAACTCAGCCATTTATAGTAGCAAACACTCAGTGTACCTAGTTGTATCCTAAACGTGGCTATTGTACTTTTGTCTATTCACAGTATTGGAACGTTATTTGCAGCACGTCTGCCTGCATTGCACACTCTAACTTTTTTAAACTCAGCCATTATACTAGCAAACACTCAGTGTACCTAGTTGTATCCTAAACGTGGCTATTTTACTTTTGTCTATTCACAGTATTGGAACGATATTTGCAGCACGTCTGCCTGCATTGCACACTCTAACTTTTTTAAACTCAGCCATTATACTAGCAAACACTCAGTGTACCTAGTTGTATCCTAAACGTGGCTATTGTACTTTTGTCAATTCACAGTATTGGAACGTTATTTGCAGCACGTCTGCCTGCATTGCACACTCAAACTTTTTTAAACTCAGCCATTTATAGTAGCAAACACTCAGTGTACCTAGTTGTATCCTAAACGTGGCTATTGTACTTTTGTCTATTCACACTACTGCAAATCTATGTGCAGCACCTCTGCATGACAACCTCGTGCTCTGTTTTTAATAAGCTATAATGATAGCACAAAATACTGCCATTTTGTGGCATCATAGAACTGGCTGTTGTATTCCATTAGTGCCCCACTGGTGACAAGCTATTTCTAGCACCTCTACATCACACCCTCATGCACATTTAGCTACGCTAATGTTATAGCAAACTCATGGAATTCATTGCTGCATTTCATAATTCGGAGGGATAGAAAGTCAGGCTTCCTTTAGCTTTTCCTTCTGTTCATAGACAGCATCTCCAAGACAAATTTCCCCTCCACGTCTAAGTGTGGAGAGGCAGCTAGTGCGCATGCGTGTGCCGATGTACCCCAGCTGCAGCATAATTACAGTGTTTCGCCTAGTGAGTATGCTCAGCCTGACTGTGCCATTCCTGACGCTAAGTCTTCATTTCGGGATACAGCGCATGCTCCCACACTAAGTGTGAAAAGCCTCTTTGCACAGGTGCTTGCATTCTGTGCCGGGTCTAAGTCCTGTTTTGTGCCTAGACACCATGCTAAAGCTGATAGTCTTTTTTCAGAGACTGTATTTCATGCTACTGAGCATGCTCAGGCACTTCCTGCATCAGAGACTAGGTCCGGTAATGAACTCTTTGGCCCTGGCCCTGATGTGGGGGTCCCATATAGACCACAGGGCATCAGGTGTCCTCCCAAATGGCTTGCAGAGGCCCACACCTATGACTTGTCACCGCATTATTGATGGTCAGACGATGACTGGTGAGGTGTTTGGGTCATGGCAGCCATGAGGTCATCATTGAAGTTGCGTTTCCAAATAGGACGCTAGTTATGCCACTCATGACGTGTCACTCTGCTTTTGTCTCCAGGAGGTGCATTGTGGTTCACCCTGGTTTGGGGCGGACCCAGGTTATAAAAGGGGCTGGAGCCAACAAGGAGGTGCGCAGTCTTCTATTATGCTCCGAAAGAGCACACCTCCATGTGTTGAACCCATTGCGGCTTTAGGCCAGAGGTAGGCAGGGATAGGGTGGTGGATGCAGGCCACCACCACAGTTGGTAACGCAGAACGGTTAAGACCAGCTCCTGTCCTAACAGTCCTGCTTGTGCAGCCCAGTGGCATTAACAGGCCTGCTGCTGCTGATGCGCCTGCTGTCCACAGGTGTGGCCCCTACGCACACGGTCAGCGTACTCAATGGCCCCTGTGTTGTTAACAGGGAGTTCCTGGGCTGGGTGGGCATGTGGACCCTGTGACGCTAACAGGGCTCACAGTCTCCAGATCCGAATGGCGTCTAACTCGGTTCAGGCTACTATTAGTTTCATAGCCACACAGCTCTGTATCCTCCACCAAACCTTCAAGTTGCCAACCTCTCCTTTTCCAACTGGGAGCACGGTGGACACTGACTGCTGAAGGTGATATATACCTTTCTCTTTCTTTTCTTATTAATTTTTGTTATATAGCGGTCACAGATTATATACCACTTTATCCAAATCTGCCAGTCCCACTGTAACAGATGTTGTTTCTTCAGCAAATGTTACAGTTGTTTAACCACCAAATCCACGGACCCAAATTTTTTTCCCCTTTCCAACACACCTGTTCCCCTTTCCAACAGCATCTGTCCTTTTTCAACTCATTTTGGGATATGACCAAAAGTGCAACTGTGCAGGGACACCGTACTCAACGCCATCTCAGCACAGCAGCCATCCCTCGGTCCCTCCGATGTGGACAAGTAAAAGACCATTTCCTCCTATCCATGACAAAGTGTTGAGATTCACTCTGTGCAGCACTGGTGTTTAGTGGAAAAGTAGATCTAAGATTGCGTACCACATTCTGCAGATACTCCTGTATACGTGCGTCTATTTCTATGGCAGGAATTAGTTCGCCAAATTTTGTCTTGTACCGGGGATCTAACAGTGTGGCAACCCAGTATTCAGGATTACTTCAAATTCATACAATCCGAGGGTCATGTAGGTAGTGCAGCAAGAAGGCGCTCATGTGTCTTGTGCATCCAGGAGGACCAAGTCCTTGGTGTGTTGGTGGCAGAGAGGTGAGAATCGTGCATCCTTCCTCTGCCCTCTACCCACAACCTCGCACAACCGAAATGTGAGCAAGCTCTCACTCATCTGCTGAGTCTTCCATGCCCATCGCCAGTTCGTCCTCCATTTCTTCATGGGCTCCTGCACTTTCATCAACACTTTTTGCTGATACTATGCGCCCTTGTTAATCCCTCTCCCTCACCATGACTGCCGCATAGGTGCCGCTGACCATCTGGACCTCGTAGATCTTGTTATCCCTTCCGCATATGACTCCTCCTGTACTTCCTCCCCTTCCTCTTGTCCCAACACCTGACTCCGAATAATAATTACAGTGTGCTCCATCATGTAGATGACCAGAATTGTCACGCTGAGAATGACATTGCCAGTGCTAAACATCTTCGTCGACATTTCAAAACTGTGTAGCAGGGTGCATAGGTCCTTGATCTGACACCACTCCAGCAGCGTGATCTGCACCACCTCTGGATCAACTTATCCCAGGCTATATGTCTTACCGTATTTCAGCAGGGCTCTGCGGTGCTGCCACACACGCTGCAACATGTGCAGATTCCAATTCCTGCGTGTCGGAACATCGCATTTCCGGCGTTTAACTGCCAGACCCTAAGACTTCCGGAGTGATGAAAGTTGTTGAGCTGCTGTGTGCGCACGATGGAAGTGAGCACATAGCGAGCGTGCCCGCTGCACAAGGCCATGTAGGCCGTGATGGTGTTTTAAAAATTGCTGGAGAATTCGGATCAACACGTGAGCCATAAAAGGCACGTGTGTCACATTGCCCTGAGGATGGCCCGCAGCCAGGTTTGCATCATTGCCGCACACGGCTGTTAAGTCACCAACGGAGTCCGCTCCGTCAATTTGTACTCCGGTCGCCAGGTGACAACGTGTTCCTTTCATGAATAGTGCTGATGATGGGAGAGTAGTCGATGCCAGCGGCGCAGGTGGACGCAGGTTATGCTCACCCACTGGGCTGCATTACCTTGACAGATGCAGAATCTCTGGCTGAATGTAGCTGGTGGGTATCTCACAGATGAAATACCATCATTCAGCTACAACCAATGGGAAGACACCACACCCTTTTTTATGCCCATCCTGTCTGCAGACCACTGCCAGACATAGCTATGAACCTCTGGTTAATTTTACCCCCAGTTCAGTTTTATGATTTTGTGTGCTTGTTACCTGACTACTTTTCCTGCTTGCTGTTTATGTACCTTGTTGGCCGATACGCATTTCACCTCTGCTTGTTTTCTGATTAAGTCCTGGCCGTCCCATTCTGTTCCTGTTCCTCAATTAATGTTTTGACCCTGCCTGACTACTATTCTCTGTAATAGCGGTGTGACTCACATTTCCCATACATTTCAAAGTAAAACTTTGACCGCCTGATGGCATTGAGCTCTGCTGCCAGCATAGTAAGGAGGTGTGTGGTAGTCCTTGTGCGCAGTTGCAAGGAAGGGTGGCCTGACCACACAGGGTTTGCGCAAAGGTAGAGGACCCACACGAGGTTGAAGAGGCAGAAGCAGTGTATTAACTTCTACATACAGAACAAGGATTGAAACAACTCGTGGGGACGGCAAGACTTGTACAGCAGACCCTTCTCCATCTCTCACCATAGTTTGCCAGTGCCCAGTCAGTGACATGTAATGACCCTGTCTATGCTTACTGGTCCAAGTATCTGTGTTGAAATGCACCCTGTCGCACACAGATTTTCTCAAGGAAGTGGTGATGTTGTGTGCGACATGCCGGTGTAGCGCGGGCATGCTTTTCTTGGAGAAGCAGTGGTGATTGGGCATCTGGTACTGGGGCACAGCGACAGACATAAGGTCTGTAAAATCCTGTGTGTCCACTACGCGTAAAGGCAGCATTTCGGTAGCCAACAGCTTACAGAGGGATAGAGTCAACCACTTAGCTTTGTCATGGGTCGCAGTAAGTGGCCTTTTATTTGACCACATCTGAGGGACAGAGATCTGGCTGCTGTCTGTAGACGGTGTTGAGTAGGGTGTCCCTGGAAAAATGCAGGTTTGTGAGAAAAGTGCAGGCGGAGACATGATGTTGGCTTCATCTTGCCTTCAGATCTGTTCATCTTGTATCATTTTTAAAAAACACAGCAAGCAAGGGTTACTCCAAGCGGAGTCTCCCTTTTTTTCCAAAAATTGGGCCCCACACAGACACCTTATCAGTGGCAGCACTTGTGCCCTAGTTGCAAACAGGATGTTTTGATTTGCATCAAGCACATTCCAAATCCACAAGCATTTACTCTCCCCAGGATGACACAGGGGTAGTAAATTCCTTCTGGATCCATGACTTGTTCATTTTGATGAACGTCAGTCTGTCCACATTGTCACTGGACAGACGCGTGCGCTTATCTGTCAGCACACACCCAGCAGCACTGAAGACACGTTCAGAGACAACGCTGGCAGCTGGACACGACAAAATCTTCGAGGCGTAACTGGAGAGCTCTTGACATTTTTCTAGATTTGAAGCACAAAAGGAGCAAGGCTCCATTTGCAAAGTCATTGCATCGATGTTCATTTGGAGATACTCCTGTATCATCCTCTCCATCCGTTGACTATGTGTCAGACTTGTTGTCTCTGGTGGCCTTGCAAAGGAGGGTCTAAAAAAATTATGAAAAGATTCCATAAAATTGCTGTTACCAGCACCAGATACGGTCCTACTGGTACGGGTAGACTGTTGAAGATGACGAGGCCGTCCCATGTTTGTCAAGTTACAACTGGGAGAATCACTCCCTTCACCTGCACGGTTGTTTGGTGGAAAAGCCGAGCTAAGATCGAGTAACAGCTTCTGCTGATACTCCTGCATACGTGCGTCCCTTTCTATGGGTGGAATTATGTCACAAAATTTGGACTTGTCCCGGGGATCTAATAGTGTGGCAAGCCAGTAGTCATCATCACTTCTAATTTTGACAATACGAGGGTCATGTTGGAGGTAGTGCAACAAGAAGGCACTCATGTGTCTTGCGCAGCCATGCGCACCAAGTCCACGCTGTGTTTGTGGCATAGAGGTGCTAACCGTTCTTTCTTCCTCTGTCATCTCCCCCCAACCTCTTTCAACTGAAATTTGACCAAGGTCCCCCTCATCTGCTGAGTCTTCCATGTCCATGGACAGTTCGTCCTCCATATCTTCATGTCCTCCTGCACCTTCCTCAACATCTCACCTGCTACCATGCGCCCTTGTTGATCCCTGTCCCCCATGGTCCCATGCCTGCCGCGTTGGTGATGATGAACGTCTGGACCTTGGTGATGTTGTTGTGTCTTGCGCATATGAATCCTCCTGTAGTTCCTCCCCTTCCTGTTGTCCCACCCCCTGACTACGAATAGTGTTTAGCGTGTGCTCCAGCATGTAAATGACTGTAATCGTCATGCTGATAATGGCATTGTCAGCGCTAAACATATTCGTCGCCATGTCGAAACTGTGCAGAAGGGTGCATAGGTCCTTGATCTGAGATCACTCCATCAGGGTGATCTGCCCCACTTCTGCATCTCGTTGGCCCAGGCTATACATCATGACGTATTGCACCAGGGCTCGCCGGTGCTGCCACAGTCGCTGTAACATGTGGAGAGTTGAATTCCAGCGTGTCGCCACATCGCATTTCAGGCGATGAACCGGCAGGCCGAAAGACTTCTGGAGCGATGCAAGTCGCTCAGGTGCGGCGGTTGAACGGCGGAAGTGAGCACTGCAGACAGTTTCCGTGCCCTGGTCAGAAGGCCATCTAGGCCGGGATAGTGTGTTAAAAATTGCTGGACAACAAGGTTAAACACGTGAGCCATACAAGGCACGTGTGTCACCTTGCCCAGGCGAAGGGCCGCACCCAGGTTTGCAGCATTGTCGCACACGGCCTTACCAGGCTGCAGGTTGAGTGGAGACAACCATTTATCAAAATCAGTCTCCAGAGCTGCCCACAACTCAGTCGCTGTGTGACTCCTATTTCAAAGACATGTCAAGCTAAAGACCGCCTGATGCCGTTGCGCTCTGCTACCAGCATAGTAATGAGGGGTGCGTGATTCCTTCTGCGCAGTGAGAACGCTGGTGGCCTGACCAGGCAGGCTTGGGGCGGAGGTGGAGGACCCAGATGAGGTGGAGGATGCAGAAGCAGTGGCGGAACTTGGACAGACAGAGGATTGACACACAAGTCGTGGGGACGGCAAGACTTGTGCAGCAGACCCTTCACCATCTATCACTATAGTTACCCAGTGGCCAGTCAGCGACATGTAACGTCCCTGTCCATGCTTACTGGTCCAAGTATCGGTGGTGAAATGCACCCGTTCACACACAGAGTTTCTCAAGGAAGCGGTGATGTTGTGTGCGACATGCTGGTGTAGCGCGGGCACACCTTTCTTAGAGAAGTAGTGGCGACTAGGCATCTGGTACTGGGGCACAGCGACAGACATAAGGTCTCTAAAATCCTGTGTGTCCACTAGGCGGAAAGGCAGCATTTCTGTAGTCAACAGCTTACAGAGGGATAGAGTCAACCTCTTCGCTTTGTCATGGGTCGCAGGAAGTGGCCTTTTATTTGACCACATCTGAGGGACAGAGATCTGGCTGCTGTGTGTAGACGGTGTTGAGTCGGGTGTCCCTGGAAAAATGCAGCTTTGTGAGGAAAGTGCAGGCGGAGACATGATGTTGCCTTCATCCAAAGTTGGTGCTATCGATGTCTGAGAGAGCTGTACACACTCACTTGTTTCCCCTTCCAAACCAACTGACGACCTACCAAGCAAACTGCCTGTTGCGGTTACAGTGGTGGAAGTTGTGGGTGGAAAAACAGGTGTGACAGCTGTCCCCACAGTCCTAGAAGATGACGAGCGCGCGGATGCACTGGAAGGGGCAGGCGGTGGATGGTTCGCTCCGCTAGGCCGCATTGCAGCACGGTGAGCTTCCCATCGGGCCATATGATATTTATTCATGTGACGATTCATGGAAGAAGTTGTCAAACTGCTGAGGTTTTGACCTCTACTAAGAGAACCATGACAAATTTTACAGATCACATAATTTGGGCGATCTTTTTCTATGTCAAAAAAGGACCTGGCTAGGCAAGGCTTAGAGGCCATGCGACCTGTTGATCCACCCCGAATAATGCTCAGAGGCAGAGTGGTGGCTGAGGATGCAGTTGTAGACGTGCTACCAGTGCTCCGACTGTGTCCAGGAAGGCGCCAGGTTACTTCGACGTCGGTTGCATCCTCCTCCACCGCCTCTGTTGACCTCCTCGAGTGTCTGACTGTGGGTTGACAGTAGGTGTGATCTAGAACTTAATCATCAATTGTTGTGTTTGCACTCCCCTACCCCTCAGACCGAGTTTCTTCTTGCCCTGACCGAATATTTAAGTTGTCATCCCAATCGGGTATCTGCGTCTCATCTTCATCAGTATGTTCCTCATTGCCTATAACCACAGTTGTTGGAAAGGCAGCATTTTGGTAGCCAACAGTTTGCATATGATGAAAGTCAACCTCCAAGCCATTTCATGCCCTTCTAAAAGCATGTAAAACACAGCGAGGGGACTCCAACCACAGTCTCCCTCGTTGCCACTAACTGGGCCACACACACCCCACTTGACTGGCATCGGTTGAGCCCCCTTTTGACAAAGAAAAAGATGCTTTGCATGAAGCACTCTCAAAAATACGCGTGCCTTTCCCGTCCCCTGGCTGACCCAGGGGAAGAAAAGTCCTCTGAGAGCCATGACTTGTTCATCTTGGTTCTTTTAGAGACACAGCGAGGGGACTCCAACCACAGTCTCCCTCGTTGCCACTAACTGGGCCACACACACCCCACTTGACTGGCATCGGTTGAGCCCCCTTTTGAAAAAGAAAAAGATGCTTTGCATGAAGCACTCTCAAAAATACGCGTGCCTTTCCCGTCCCCTGGCTGACCCAGGGGAAGAAAAGTCCTCTGAGAGCCATGACTTGTTCATCTTGGTTCTTTTAGAGACACAGCGAGGGGACTCCAACCACAGTCTCCCTCGTTGCCACTAACTGGGCCACACACACCCCACTTGACTGGCATCGGTTGAGCACCCTTTTGAAAAAGAAAAAGATGCTTTGCATGAAGCACTCTCAAAAATACGCGTGCCTTTCCCGTCCCCTGGCTGACCCAGGGGAAGAAAAGTCCTCTGAGAGCCATGACTTGTTCATCTTGGTTCTTTTAGAGACACAGCGAGGGGACTCCAACCACAGTCTCCCTCGTTGCCACTAACTGGGCCACACACACCCCACTTGACTGGCATCGGTTGAGCACCCTTTTGAAAAAGAAAAAGATGCTTTGCATGAAGCACTCTCAAAAATACGCGTGCCTTTCCCGTCCCCTGGCTGACCCAGGGGAAGAAAAGTCCTCTGAGAGCCATGACTTGTTCATCTTGGTTCTTTTAGAGACACAGCGAGGGGACTCCAACCACAGTCTCCCTCGTTGCCACTAACTGGGCCACACACACCCCACTTGACTGGCATCGGTTGAACCCCCCTTTTGACAAAGAAAAAGATGCTTTGCATGAAGCACTCTCAAAAATACGCGTGCCTTTCCCGTCCCCTGGCTGACCCAGGGGAAGAAAAGTCCTCTGAGAGCCATGACTTGTTCATCTTGGTTCTTTTAGAGACACAGCGAGGGGACTCCAACCACAGTCTCCCTCGTTGCCACTAACTGGGCCACACACACCCCACTTGACTGGCATCGGTTGAGCCCCCTTTTGAAAAAGAAAAAGATGCTTTGCATGAAGCACTCTCAAAAATACGCGTGCCTTTCCCGTCCCCTGGCTGACCCAGGGGAAGAAAAGTCCTCTGAGAGCCATGACTTGTTCATCTTGGTTCTTTTAGAGACACAGCGAGGGGACTCCAACCACAGTCTCCCTCGTTGCCACTAACTGGGCCACACACACCCCACTTGACTGGCATCGGTTGAGCACCCTTTTGAAAAAGAAAAAGATGCTTTGCATGAAGCACTCTCAAAAATACGCGTGCCTTTCCCGTCCCCTGGCTGACCCAGGGGAAGAAAAGTCCTCTGAGAGCCATGACTTGTTCATCTTGGTTCTTTTAGAGACACAGCGAGGGGACTCCAACCACAGTCTCCCTCGTTGCCACTAACTGGGCCACACACACCCCACTTGACTGGCATCGGTTGACCCCCCCTTTTGACAAAGAAAAAGATGCTTTGCATGAAGCACTCTCAAAAATACGCGTGCCTTTCCCGTCCCCTGGCTGACCCAGGGGAAGAAAAGTCCTCTGAGAGCCATGACTTGTTCATCTTGGTTCTTTTAGAGACACAGCGAGGGGACTCCAACCACAGTCTCCCTCGTTGCCACTAACTGGGCCACACACACCCCACTTGACTGGCATCGGTTGAGCCCCCTTTTGAAAAAGAAAAAGATGCTTTGCATGAAGCACTCTCAAAAATACGCGTGCCTTTCCCGTCCCCTGGCTGACCCAGGGGAAGAAAAGTCCTCTGAGAGCCATGACTTGTTCATCTTGGTTCTTTTAGAGACACAGCGAGGGGACTCCAACCACAGTCTCCCTCGTTGCCACTAACTGGGCCACACACACCCCACTTGACTGGCATCGGTTGAGCCCCCTTTTGAAAAAGAAAAAGATGCTTTGCATGAAGCACTCTCAAAAATACGCGTGCCTTTCCCGTCCCCTGGCTGACCCAGGGGAAGAAAAGTCCTCTGAGAGCCATGACTTGTTCATCTTGGTTCTTTTAGAGACACAGCGAGGGGACTCCAACCACAGTCTCCCTCGTTGCCACTAACTGGGCCACACACACCCCACTTGACTGGCATCGGTTGAGCACCCTTTTGAAAAAGAAAAAGATGCTTTGCATGAAGCACTCTCAAAAATACGCGTGCCTTTCCCGTCCCCTGGCTGACCCAGGGGAAGAAAAGTCCTCTGAGAGCCATGACTTGTTCATCTTGGTTCTTTTAGAGACACAGCGAGGGGACTCCAACCACAGTCTCCCTCGTTGCCACTAACTGGGCCACACACACCCCACTTGACTGGCATCGGTTGACCCCCCCTTTTGACAAAGAAAAAGATGCTTTGCATGAAGCACTCTCAAAAATACGCGTGCCTTTCCCGTCCCCTGGCTGACCCAGGGGAAGAAAAGTCCTCTGAGAGCCATGACTTGTTCATCTTGGTTCTTTTAGAGACACAGCGAGGGGACTCCAACCACAGTCTCCCTCGTTGCCACTAACTGGGCCACACACACCCCACTTGACTGGCATCGGTTGAGCCCCCTTTTGAAAAAGAAAAAGATGCTTTGCATGAAGCACTCTCAAAAATACGCGTGCCTTTCCCGTCCCCTGGCTGACCCAGGGGAAGAAAAGTCCTCTGAGAGCCATGACTTGTTCATCTTGGTTCTTTTAGAGACACAGCGAGGGGACTCCAACCACAGTCTCCCTCGTTGCCACTAACTGGGCCACACACACCCCACTTGACTGGCATCGGTTGAGCCCCCCTTTTGACAAAGAAAAAGATGCTTTGCATGAAGCACTCTCAAAAATACGCGTGCCTTTCGCCTCCCCTGGCTGACCCAGGGGAAGAAAAGTCCTCTGAGAGCCAGGTCCACATTGTCAGTGGACAGACACGTGTGCTTATCTGCCAGCAGACCCCCAGCAGCACTGAAGACAGGTTCCGAGAGAACGCTGGCTGCAGGACACGACAAGATCCTCAAGGCGTACGTGGCGAGCTCAGGCAATTTATCCAGATTGGAAGCCTAAAATGAGCAGGGCTCAAGTTGCACAATAATGGAATCGATGTTTCTTTGCATATACTCATATATCTGTGTGTCTCCCTCTTTTTCCTTGTCCAGCTGTTTTGTTTTCACATGAGTATATGTCCTTGTCACTTTCCCATGTGTTTGTGTTATGTTGTGAGTTGTTTGTCACCTTTTGGACACCTTTCAGGGTGTTTTCTAGGTGTTTTACTGTGTTTGTGATTGCCTGCCATTGTTTCCTATGGGCTCGAGTTCGGTTCGTCGAACGTTCGACGAGCCGAACTCGAGCCAGACCCCCCGTTCGGCGAACCGCCTCGAGCTGAACCGGGACCGGTTCGCTCATCTCTACTGATAATGTCCTCATGTCGGCGATGGGAACTCCCCCGTAGATGCGATGCCATTAAGTATTGCTGGCAATGTAGTTACAGGTAAGCACTTTGTGTGGAGATCGGCACTGTTAGAACGGGAATAGGTAAGTATGGGTTGCTGTAAAAACATTATAAGGAGGGCAATCTGGCCTTGGGCCCCCATGAGACAAGGGCCCTGGGCGGTAGCCCATATTTCTCTCATTATAATCTACCTATGCATACACACATTTTATTTCCTCCTGCTTATATAGAACCATTTATATACTTTAGCACTGTGCAAAGATGATAAGCCCTTAAATCTGTCCATTATCACTTTAATTTATATATTTCAGACACATTCACACATAATGTAATAAATATTTTAAATACAGGAAGAAAACGAAATTCAAAATGAAAGTTTCCTAGTCCTTTGTCACTTTTTGAAAAGAAATAACATTACTGTTCTCAGGATATACTTTTGCTACCATGTGAGTTTCACAATTAACATGAAAATTAAATCCATGGGCAAACAGTGCCTCTAGTGGCCAAATTTAAAAACCACAGGCTGCTATATTAATAAACCAATTAAAAAAGATTTAGGTATAGCTTTGTTTAAAACAAATAGTCTATTTTCCAAAACTGGATAAGTCGTTGAAATGTAAAAAGCTGTATTTTTATAGCGTTTGAGAATATAACTCATATGTTAAGTAATATGGATATAGTATGTATCCGGCAGTCAGTTTTCCTTATATTTTAGTGAAAAATGCCTGTTACCTACGAGCTGTGTTTATGACATTAAACTGAATAAAGAGAATAAAAATGCTAAATATATTTCTTTTACTCTCCTCCGAGACATTGTTTCAGGGAATTTGTATGTTGACGACACCTTTAGGAATTTTGTTTTATATTGATACATTTCTTTTGTCAGCATGATAACACCATTCTGGTTCTTAAGCATTCACCAAATACATAACTACAATAGTACATAAATAAATTAAATGTGCTCCCAAGAGAAATTTGTGATGGTATATGCCAGCTTCTTGGGTTGCTCAAAGAAATCCCATGAATAAACATTTTACAAACCTTTTTACACAGCAAGAAACAATACTTTTAACAGAGGCATTATTCACATTCCCGTCACATACTGGCTGCAAATAATTTAAATATATATATCTGCTCACTAGGTTCTAGTAAATAATTTATAGGAATTCCATTAATCAGGCTAACACAGACAGTTTTTCATAATAAAAGATATTTTACAACTGAAAGCGTGCATTTATATAACAATTTGCATTTGTTCCCATGTCTTCCCTTTGCTTGCTTGCCTCCATTATGTCTACATGGTTTTTTTTCTTTTGTTTTCACCAAAAGAAACCCATTCTAGGAAGTTCTATTAGCAACTGATAGCTAATATTGGTTTCAAGTAGACATAGGAACTAAGAATAAAACTGGTCTGATGACAGATTCTAATGAGATCTACTTATGTTTGTTATTAAGTTATCCATAGACAAAGAGCATTATCACAAAGCTTGTCTTTAGGCAAACAAAAGAAGTTCTAATTGCTTTAATCAACATAGCCGTTACGATTTCTCAGAGAGAGGAAGACGTTTTTAGCTGGATCTATGGAGGACTACATGAAGGCATTTCAAAGCCAAACTAATAGACACATACAAAGCATAAGGAAATGCGTATTTTCATATAAGTCACTTTATATGGGTGTTGCACTTTGTTTCCACTAATGAGAAGATAAGGTTTATATTTTTCCCAGTAATATTTGGGTGTTCGTGTTGGACAGGAAATTTGTCTTTTTACATTTGAACATGAATGAGGAATTACAACTTCCTATTGACAATGTTTATATTCACAACTATATATTGCTACAATAGAGTTAAAAAATAGTGATGAGATAGTGTGGTTGGCATTTGATACTCAATCAAGCATCGGTGTGCTCGGGCATGCTCGTTACTTGATCGAATATCACTGGTGCTCGAGCTCCATGCTTGAGTCCCAGCCCCCCATCTTTTGCAGCCTTTAGATAGCCAATTAACATTTGTGGATTGCGTTCCATGCATGTTAATGCTGTAGCCATGTTGGTTACTGGCATTACTATGATTATTGGCCACATCGTATCATCGGGTCTTATATAAGACCAAATTATGCATTGCACAGTACACTGTCCACTCTAAGCAGTTCAGGGAGAATTGTTCTAGGAGGAATAGCTTAGATTATAACAAGCATATAGGCAGTGTTTAATTGCTACTGCAGTAATTGTATACCGCTGCTTCAACATTATTAGAACAAAAGTCCTTTTCTGGGCTACATACTGTCTTTTCTTTAGTAAAACTGCTATTACCTGAATTCAGTCTATGGATAGCTGGTAGAGAAGGGATAGATTTGGATTAGAGGCATATATAGGAAGCGTTTATTGCCTTACAGTGCTTTTATACTTATACAGTATGCTCTGCCACAACACATCAGACTCTCGCCTACCTTGACAAGCTTCAAAAGGAACGTGAAGACCCACTGTTACGGGGGGGCCGGCAGATTAGGACCAGGGGGTATATATCCTAATCGCCAGTCGGGGCCCACCGTGCTCCAGATGACAAAGGAGCTGCTGGCACCTGAGGGTTAGGCGGAGACTATAGAGCTGGATGGCTCTGAGATAACCCAGGAACTCTGGGAACCGTTCACGTGTGTTGTGACACATCAGACCGGACGACAACCCGATTAGCGTTTTGGTGCACCTAGCGCTACACCAACCACGTGTGCAGGAAACACGTCAGGCCGGGTGGTAACCAGGTAGCGTTGACCGGAAGACCGCCACGAAAGCGCCCTGTCGGCCACGTGTGTAGGACACGTCAGGCCGAGCGGTCCTCCGATTAGCGTTTCTGGCCACCTCTCGACTGGCCACGTGTGTGTAGGACACGTAAGGCCAGATGGGTACACCAGTAGCGTTGACCGGGAAGCCGAGGAGGATAAGGCACACCCTGTTAACTCCACAGGGGTCCTGGGGTACACTGTCCGTGCGCATAGGGGGCACAACCGGACAGGTGGTGCAGCAGATGCGTTGTCCGTGTGCGTAGGGGGCATAATCGGACAGGTGGCACAGCAGGTGCGTTGTCCGTGTGCGTAGGGGGCACAATCGGACAGGTGGCGCAGCAGGTGCGTTGTCCGTGTGCGTAGGGGGCACAATCGGACAGGAAGCACAGCAGCCGCAACCCAGTTAACGCCACTGGGCTGCTATAGCAAGACTGGAACGGCAGGAGGGAAGCACGGCGCCTGACCCTGATGTGCCGAGCCACGAATCTTGGCGTGACAGGCACCATTCGCCTAACCCTACCTACCGCTTCCCAACATAGGCTTATTCCGCAATGAGGCTCTAACATGGAGGTGTGCTCTGACTGAGCAAATGTGAAGACTGCGCACCTCCATGTTGTCTCCAGCCCCTTTTATAACCTGGGTCCACCCCAAACCCAGGGTGGAACCACCAAGGTCCAATAGCAGAGTGCCATGTCATCAGTGACGTCACATGCGACCTATCCGGAACCGCCACGTCATTGATGACCTCATGGCAGCCACGCCTCAAACACTTCACCAGTCATCGTCTGACGACCAATACTGAGGTGCCAGATCATAGGGGCGGGCCTCTGCGAGCCAGTCCGGAGTTGCCACGTCATCAGGACACCTGACACCCTCTGCCCTATCAGGGCCTGCCACCTCACGGACATGCTCAGTGAGGTCCTTACCGGACCTAGCCTCTGATGCACTAAGTGCCTGAGCATGCTCAGTAGTCTGAGCCACAGGCTTAGAAAGCAGACTATCAGTTTGAGCATGCTCAGTAGGCACATCCCAGAACTTAGACACAGCACGAAGTCCAAGTACCTGTGCAAAGAGGCTGTTAGGGTTAATTGTGGGAGCATGCTCAGTAGCCTGAACTGAGGACTAAGGCGGGCTTTGCACGCTGCGACATCAGTAACAATGTGTTACCGATGCTGCAGCGATAGTCCCGCCCCCGTCGCACGTTCGATATATAGTGAAAGCTGCCGTAGCGATTATTATCGCTACGGCAGCTTTACACGCACATACCTGCCGTGCGACATCCCTCTGGCCGGCGACCCGCCTCCTTCCTTAGGGGGCGGGTCGTGCGGCGTCACAGTGACGTCACACGGCAGGCGGCCAATTGAAGCGGAGGGGCGGAGATGAGCAGGATGTAAACATCCCGCCCACCTCCGTCCTTCTCATTGCAGCCGGCGGCAGGTAAGGTGAAGTTCCTCGCTCCTGCGGCTTTACACACAGCGATGTGTGCTGCCGCAGGAGCGAGGAACAACATCGCACCTGTCGCTGCACCGGCATTATGGAAATGTCGGAGGCTGCAGCGATGATACGATAACGACGCTTTTGCGCTCGTTCATCGTATCAAAAAGGATTTGCACGTTGCGATATCGACTGCGACGCCGGATGTGCGTCACTTTCGATTTGACCCCACCGACATCGCACGTGCAATGTCGCAACGTGCAAAGCCGCCCTTAGTCTCAGACATAACACAATCAGGCTGAGCATGCTCACTAGGCAAAACACCGGGCTTAAACTCTGGCTGGGGTAAATCAGCACACGCATGTGCACTAGCCGCCTCTCCACACTTAGACATGGTGGAAGGAACAGCCAACTGGACGACCCGAGGCACGGCCAAGAACGGCAGCCGGCGCCTGGGCGCAACAGGAACCGCAGCAGGCTGCTTGCGGCTATGGCGGCGCCGGTTCATAACACCCACCTCTTCCGACAAGCCTACAACCTGCCGTAACCCTCAGTCTGATGCAGCGCCGCAAAATCAGCTCTACCCTCACCTACTGTATTCTCACCTATCCCTTGTAGACTGTGTGCCCTCGCGGGCAGGGACCTCTATCCTCCTGTACCTGTCTGTGTCTTGTATTGTTTATGATTATTGTACTTGCCCTATTATGTATACCCCTTTCACATGTAAAGCGCCATGGAATTGATGGCGCTATAATAATAAATAATAATATAATACAGCTGCCGTAACCTAAAAACAAAAGTCCTTTTTAGGGCTACATATTTTCTTTTCCCTATTAAAACTTGAAAGTTTTCATGCATATATAGTAACTAACCAATTTAAAATGTGCAAGGTGTGTGGTAAGTAATGGGGAAATGGACATGCTGCTGATGGTGCAAGAAGAGGCTGTGGCCATGGGCCAGGTAAGTCTGTGCCTGCTGCTGGAGCACAACAAACAATCTAAGTCAGGAGACCTAGCTTACTGTCCCACTTTGCAAGGGGACACAGGACACCACTTTTGAAGCCAGAACAGTGAAAACAGATGGTTGGTTGGATGGCAGATAGTGCTTCCAGTATGTTTACCAACAACCCCCTGTCTTTCATATGGTCTAGTCTCACTAGCCAAAAGTCTGGACCACATAATTTTCACCTTGATCCTCATTCCTCCCACCATGGTGTGTCCCAGGAGACAAGTGACCCTCCTCAGTCACTCTGAGAAGCTCTTTAAATTTCCATTTATTGATTCTGGCCTCTCACCCTGTGCATTTCAAGAAGAAGACAATGGTGGGGAGTTTCAATTAATGTCTTAAGAGGTAGATGATGATGAGATACAGTTGCCAAAATGTAATGTTGTTAAGTCATAAGTCAGTAGGACAAGAGTGTGGAATTGGAAGATGAGGGAGTGGATGATAAAGTCACTGCCCCAACATGAGAAGGTGCCATGCACAGTGCGGACACAAGTGCAGAGGAAGGTATCTGCAACAGTGCAGCAGGCAGGAATACACAGTGTGGTGGCCAAAGGGAGGAGGTGTGCAACTGTTCCCCAGAGCACCCACATGTGGCAAGTTCCCAGGCCAAGAGTTAGGTGTTCCCTAGCTTTCACTTTTTTCAAGAAAGTGCAGATGAAAAAAGAATGCTCATTTAAAACCTGTGACGAACCAAGATCAGCAGTGGCCTGACCACTACCAGACTTACCACCAACAACATGCTCAGACACATGTCATCAAAGAATCACTACGTGGGCCAAACACTTGGGTCCACAATCAGTGTCTGCGGGTGACACCACTGCCTTTTTCCATGTGCTACATGCTTGCCAGTCCCCTGTCCAGGACACGGGTGTGGATGACTCCCACCTTCCAAGTGTCGATGCACATTTACAAGCACAGGCACATTTGCAGACTGCTTGCCCTGGAAATGTTGCTGTTTAGGCTTGAGGACACTAAGGGTTTCCATAACCACAAAGTATTGGTCATCCCCCAGTACTCGGTTCCTAGCCACCACTATTTTCCTGGTGTACCGTCCCTGTCTTACACTAGCATATGTCTCATAACATCACCTGTGCCCTGACCAATGCAGTTAATGGGAATATCCACTTAACGACCAACACATGGACTAGTGTTTGTAGCCAGGATGCCTGAGGGCACATTGGGTGAACCTTGTAGAGGCCGGGACCTAGTCAGACCCTGGAACTGCACACGTGCTACCAATAAGGAGGATTGCGGGTCCTAATTCCATCAGGTATTCCTCCTCCTCTTACATCAGTTCCTGCACCCTTTCTCCTCCTCCATCTATGAATTATCATATCGGTGGAGCACATCGGCCACATAATTTGCAAGCTGAAAACACTGCAGCAGTCCCTTGGTGAAGTGGTAGCAGGCTTTGCTGAAACTAATTTATTTCAATGACAAACCGCACACTGCCGCAGAGTTGCTAAAAGCTATAACAGACCAGAAAGATCTGTGGCTCTCACCACTGAACCTACAACCAAGCATGGTTGAGTTTGATAATGGCTGTAACCTGGTGGTGGCTCAGCAGCTGGGCAAGCTCGCACACATACCATACTTGGCCCATTTACTCAACTTAAGGCCCTGTCACACACAGAGATAAATCTGCGGCAGATCTGTGGTTGAAGTGAAATTGTGGAAATCAGTGCCAGGTTTGTGGCTGTGTACAAATGGAACAATATGTCCATGATTTAATTGCAACCACAGATCTGCCAAAGATTTATCTGTGTGTGTGACAGGGCCTTTAGTGGTTCTGCAGTTTCTGCAAACCTACCCAGATTTCCTGAGCTACTTGTGAAGGTATGCTGTGTGTGTGCCCATTTCTGCTAGGCAGTTGCAGTTGCCACTGGTCCAATAGCGCTGCAGCAGCGCTTGCAAGTGTCAGCTTACCGACTGGTGTGCGATGTGCCCTTGAACTGAAACTCCATATTACAAATGTTAGCAAGGCTTTTTGAGCAGCAGAGTGCATTAGTTGAATACCAGCTACAACAGTCCGGTAAGCTTCTCCACATAAGAAACGATGTGTGGCCATGGATGTCTGACATCTGTGAGGTGCCACAAAACTTTGGGGAATCAACCAAGATGGTGAGCGGTGGGGATACCATAATCAGCGGAACCATCCAGCTTTGGTGTACACTCAAACTTTTTCTGCTCACAATTAAAAAGAAAGCTTTACATGTGGACCAGGTGTGGATGAGTATGAAAGTACACAAGGTGATACTACCCAACCCAGCCTCATTTCATCATCTTAGCGCAGATTGGGTGATAATGAGACTGAGAAGGAGAGGTAGAGTAGGAACAAGAGATGGTTGCCTGTGCTACAGAGTGTACTACCCATACCAACTTCATCCCATCTGTTCATTGTGAATGGGCTGAAGATGAGGAGGAGGAGAGAAAGGGAGGAGGAAGAGTTTGAGAGTAGTCCTCCTTGTTGGAATAGGGTAGTCTTGCCTGTTGGGAGTCTCACACATGGCTAACTTTATGTCCCACTGCCTTTCCCATGATCCTTGCTTTATACACATTTTGGCGCACACTGATTACTGGTTACTTATCCTTCCTCATCCAAGATAAAAGGAGAATATTCAATGTCTCCTTCCTGTGGCAGAGAGAACTAGTAAAATGATGCTATACCAGAAGGCCTTAGTCAAACAATTAGTAAAAAAAATCCATCTGACAGAGGTGGCGGCAGAGGTCATAGTTCCTTGGGCAACCAAGGAAAAGAGATGATGGAGAAACACACCAGGTCCAATTGAAGCAGGGGAACACTATGAATGGTATGGGACAGTGTCATTAGACCTTCCCAGCACTCAGGCCATGATGCGCGGGGTAGTCTGATAAGGAACGAACAGTTTTGAAGATGGTGAAGGAATACCTAGCTGACCATACCAGCATCCTCTGTGATTTCTCTGAACTGTACAACTATTGCGTATGCAAGCTGGGTACAGTGCATGAACTGTCCCACTACGTCTTGGTGGTGTTGGCCTGCTCTGCCCCTAGGATTTTGCCAGAGCAAGTTTTTAGTGCTGACAGGGGCATAATAACTGAGCATCTACATGTGAACTGAAAACTGATTATCAAAATGAACAAGGCCTGGTCTGGCTCAGATTTTTCAGCCCCACCAGATGATGATGACTTCTTATTTTACTTGTCCTCCACTTACTCAACCTCTTGCTTCACCATATCAACAGGATCCTCATGCAGGCCTTGCTCAAAATGTTTAGTGTCATCAGCCGGACTTGCTTAAAATCTTTTAAGGGTCATCAGGCAGACCTCAGTCAAAATATTGTGAGAGTCATTAGGCAATTATTGAACAAAATCTTTTACAGCTCATCAGTCGTTCCTCACTCAAAATCTTTTAAGGATCATGAGGTGGTCCTCGCTCAAATTCTTTTCAGGGTCATCAGGCTGTCCTCGTTCAAAATCTTTTGAGAGTCCCTTGCTCAAAATCTTACGGGGTCATCAGATGGCCTTTTTTCCCTGTCTGTTTGTCCCTGTCTCTTTCCCTGTCTTCCTCTGTTTTTCTGTCTCTGTCTGTATGTCTCTTTCCCTGTCTGTTTGTCTCTGTCCCTTTCCCTGTCTGTCTCTTTCCCTGTCTGCTTCTGTCTTTCTGTCTCTTTCCCTGTATGCCTCTTTCTCTGTCTGTCTGTGCCTATCTGTCTCTGTCTGTCTGTCTCTCAGTCTATTTGCCTGTCTATTCACCGACATCATATTACCTCACACGTAAGCTTCTTATGCTAACAATTTCCTTTGTTCCTATAGCAACCAATCACAGCTCCTATTAATAACCTGTAGCTCCCAGCTCCATTCACTTTAATGGAGGCAGATTATTCGGAGAGTAACTGTAAAGCATGGGGTTTCATTTTCCCATCAAAACATAGTCTATGATGTTCCCTGAGTCAAATGAGGTGTCTGCAAAATTTTGTGATTGTTAATGCGACGGTGCGGATTCCTTTATCGGACATACACACATACACACATACATACACTCAGCTTTATATTAGAGAACAGATTTTTTTGGTGTTTGTGTTTATTTATTTTCCCTTACAGATTAGTATTGGGGGTCTCATAGATGCATCCCTTTACTAATTGAGGGCGACAGCTGTGAGTTGTTATGAACCCCTTATTACCCTGATTACAGCCGCACCAGAGCTATCAAGATGAGCTGGTAAAGTTCAGGCATTGTTGCATCCAATGGATGCGACAATCCTGAGTGGCTGCAGGCTGCAATTTGAAGCTGGGGGCTCTCCTCAGCCCCCAACTGTTGGCTTTATCATGGCTAGGTATCAAAATTGGGGGAGGGCAAAGCGCACACCATTTTTAAAATTGATTATTTAAATAATTTTAAAAAGCCACATGCGGTTCCTATTATTTTGATACACTGCCAAGATAAACGCACAGCTGGGGGCTGCAGCCTGTAGCCATATGCTTTATCTGTGCTTGGTATGATAATATGGGAAGACTCTATGCCAATTTATTTATTTATTTTAACACCATAGGTATGCACACACAGCGCCTATGATTGAAAGCATAAATATTGAAAAACACTGCACTCTCTTTTTTATAAATGAAACAAAAATCAATTTTCTTTGCAAAATTTGTGAATTTATTGTGTGGCGACAGAAATAAATCGACGTTTCGTGCATACAAGGCCTTTGTCACATACAGTCGCTCCAAAAAAGGATTTTTTTCAAAAAAAGAAGAGGAAGAATTGAAGAAAGAATGAATCCTACGAGATGATTGAAAGCAGTCAGACATGCTGTTACATAGTAAACTACAGATATACTCCGGCACACTAATAAGAATAACTGAGGAATACCAAATGGTGCTCAGAAAAACTTTTTCTTTATTATTGTGTATTTTGAGAAAACATTGTCCAACGTTTCAACCCTATCAGGGTCTTTCTCAAGGACTTATATCTATTAGTACAAGGAATGTTTCACTAGGAGCACCCCAAAAGTAATGATTCTCTGAATAATCATAGGATTTCTACAGCCGCCTCTGTTGCATGGACTAATATCAGTCGGTCATTATAAAGGTGGCTAAACAGGACCAGGTGCAAACACATCTTATCATTAGTAGAGTTGAGCGCGGTTCGCGGTTCGTGGTTCTCCAGTTCGCGGTTCGAGTGATTTTGGGGACTGTTCTAGATCGAACTAGAACTCGAGCTTTTTGCTAAAGCTCGATAGTTCTAGTTACGTTCGAGAACGGTTCTAGCAGCAAAAAGCCAAGCTAATTACTAGCTGGCTTTCCGCTGTAATAGTGTAAGTCACTCTGTGACTCACACTATTATGAAATTTCAGTGTATAGTGTACGGGAACAGTGCATTCAGAATCTGTGTAGCTAAGGTCAGGGATTTCCTTGCTGCATTTCCCCTTTAGGAGGGATAGAAAGTGAGGCTTCCTTTCCTCTACCCAGACCCACAACCCTGCCACTGTAACCTCCTGCCCTTTGCACACTCAAGCTCATTGTTACTAAGCCATTATACTAGTAAACACTGAGTAAACTTAGTGGCATCCTAAAAGTGGCTGTTGGACTTCCATTAGTGTACCACTAGTGCAAATCTATTTGCAGCACCTCTGCATTAGAGTTGAGCGCAGTTCGCGGTTCGAGGTTCTCCAGTTCGCGGCTCGAGTGATTTTGGGGGCTGTTCTAGATAGAACTAGAACTCGAGATTTTTGCTAAAGCTCGATAGTTCTAGATACGTTTGAGAACGGTTCTAGCAGCAAAAAGACCAGCTAATTACTAGCTGGCTTTCCGCTGTAATAGTGTAAGTCACTCTGTGACTCACACTATTATGAAATTTCAGTGTATAGTGTGCGGGAACAGCGCATTCAGAACACTGCTGTATGGATAATGGCGATCGCCATTTTTTTTTTTTTTCCTTGTCTTCCTTCCCTAAGCGCGCGCGTGTAGTGGGGCTCGCCAGCATGTCAGCCAATACCAGACACACACAGCTAAGTGTACTTTTAGCCAGAGAAGCAACGGCAAGTGTGATAGGATGTCCATGTCACATGTCCCTGCATTATAAAAACGAGTATCTGCCCGTCCGGATGCCATTATCTCTTCTGCGTCCTTGGTGTCAGTCACCGCTGGCGCAGCTCCTATCTCCGATACTGCTGTGTATGCTCTATACACAGCGCTGTACAGAATAGGGATAGCACTTTCTATCAGTCCTTTTAAGGGCTAATACCGGCAGGGTCAGAGCCATAGGTGACAGGTCCGTGAAAACAGAGTTTAACAGCTACACAAGATGACAGCGTCTGTATAGCTAAGGTCAGGGATTTCCTCGCTGCATTTCCCGATTAGGAGGCATAGAAAGGCAGGCTTCCTTTCCTCTACCCAGAGACCCACAACCCTGCCACTGTACCCTCCTGCCCTTTGAACACTCAAACTAATTGTTACTAAGCCATTATACTAGCAAACACTGAGTGAACTTAGTGGCATACTAAACGTGGCTGTTGGACTTCTGTATTGTCCCACTAGTGCAAAGATATTTGCAGCACGTCTGCCTGCATTGCACACTCAAACTCATTGTTACTAAGCCATTATACTAGCAAACACTGAGTGAACTTAGTGGCATCCTAAACGTGGCTGTTGGACTTCTGTATTGTCCCACTAGTGCAAAGATATTTGCAGCACGTCTGCCTGCATTGCACACTCAAACTCATTGTTACTAAGCCATTATACTAGCAAACACTGAGTGAACTTAGTGGCATCCTAAACGTGGCTGTTGGACTTCTGTATTGTCCCACTAGTGCAAAGATATTTGAAGCACGTCTGCCTGCATTGCACACTCAAACTCATTGTTACTAAGCCATTATACTAGCAAACACTGCTGCCAGTTTAAGGGCTGTAGTTGCATTGTCAGGGATAATTATTGTTGTTTATTCTGCTGTTAATAAAGCTAGACCACCGCTGAAATCTACACCACCTCTCAATTTTTACTACCACATTTTAAGTGCACAATCTTGTCGCAATCAAAATGAGTGGCAAAATGACAGATGCTGGTGGAAAGGGGAAGAGACGTGTTGGAAAAGGAAAAAAAGGGTTTGTCCGTGGGGAAGGTGGCAAAGCTCCATTAACATCTGCTGAAGATAGACCATCTTCCAGCAAAAGTAAGATGTCTACTACTTACCGTGGACAATCCGATCTGCTCCCTTTTTTACGGACACGAACAACTGGAACAAAGGTAGATGATGGCTAAAAAAGGAAAATGCTTGAATGGATCTCAAGTGGTCCAACAAGTGCCCTCTCCGCCACCTCAACTACCGCATCCAAAAAACACCAGTTCTCTGAGTTGTCATCCCAATCAAACTTGCTTTCTCCCAGCTCTGAAGTCTCCATCCGCCCTGCACAGTATGGTGGAACTGAGATGGCTGAGTCTGCAGAGCTGTTCAGTCACACTATAGCCTGGGAATCAGAGGTCTGCTCCCAAGCTACAGTGAGTACAGACCAGGAAATGGTCTGCAGCGATGCCCAGAACCTTTGTGACTCAGATTCAGGCCGTGATGACCAAGTTTCTGAGCATAATGTTGACCCTTATTCACAAACTGAAATACCTGTTGTAATAGACAATGAGGAACATACTGATGACGATGAGACGCAGATACCAGATTGGGATGACAACTTAAATATTCGGTCAGGGCAAGAAGAGGCTCGGTCTGAGGGTGAGGGGAGTGCAAACACAACAATTGATGAGGAAGTTCTAGATCCTACCTACTTTCAACCCACAGTCAGGCCCTCGAGGAGGTCAACAGAGACGGTGGAGGAGGATGCAACTGACGACGAAGTTACCTTGCGCCTTCCTGGACAGAGTAGGAGTACTGGTAGCACGTCTACAACTGCATCCTCAGCCACCACTGTGCCTCTGAGCACTAGTCGGGGTGGATCAGCAGGTCGCATGCCCTCTAAGCTTTGCCTAGCCTGGTCCTTTTTTGACATAGCAAAAGATCGCCCAAATTATGTGATCTGTAAAATTTGTCATGATTCTGTTAGTAGAGGGCAAAACCTCAGCAGTTTGACAACTTCTTCCATAAATCGTCACATGAATAAATATCATATGTCCCAGTGGGAAGCTCACCGTGCTGCAATGTGGCCTAGCGGAGCGAACCATCCACCGCCTGCCCCTTCTAGTGCATCCGCGCGCTCTTCATCTTCTAGGACTGTGGGGACAGCTGTCACACCTGGTTTTCCACGCACAACTTCCACCACTGTAACCGCAACAGGCAGTTTGCTTGGTAGGTCGTCATTTGGTTTGGAAGGGGAAACAAGTACGTGTGTACAGCTCTCTCAGACATCGATAGCACCAACATCATGTCTACGTCTGCACTTTCCTCACAAACCTGCATTTTTCCAGGGACACCCTACTCAACACCGTCTACACACAGCAGCCAGATCTCTGTCCCTCAGATGTGGACAAATAAAAGGCCATTTCCTGCGACCCATGACAAAGCTAAGAGGTTGACTTTATCCCTTTGTAAGCTCTTGGCTACCGAAATGCTGCCTTTCCGCCTGGTGGACACAGAGGATTTTAGAGACCTTATGTCTGTCGCTGTGCCCAGTAACAGATGCCCAGTCGCCACTACTTCTCTAAGAAAGGTGTGCCCGCGCTACACCAGCATGTCGCACACAACATCACCGCTTCCTTGAAAAACTCTGTGTGTCAACGGGTGCATTTCACCACCGATACTTGGACCAGTAAGCATGGACAGGGACGTTACATGTCGCTGACTGGGTACTGGGTAACTATGGTGATAGATGGTGAAGGGTCTGCTGCACAAGTCTTGCCGTCCCCACGACTTGTGTGTCAATTCTCTGTCTGTCCAAGTTCCGCCACTGCTTCTGCCTCCTCCAACTCATCTAGGTCCTCCACCTCCACCCCAAGCCTGCCTGGTCAGGCTACCAGCGTTCTCACTGCGCAGAAGGAATCACGCACCCCTCATTACTATGCTGGCAGCAGAGCGCAACGGCATCAGGCGGTCTTTAGCTTGACATGTCTTGGGAATAGGAGTCACACAGCTGAGGAGTTGTGGTCAGCTCTGCGGTCCGAGTTTAATAAATGGTTGTCTCCACTCAACCTGCAGCCTGGTAAGGCCATGTGCGACAATGCTGCAAACTTGGGTGCGGCCCTTTGCCTGGGCAAGGGGACACACGTGCCTTGTATGGCTCACGTGTTGAACCTTGTTGTCCAGCAATTTTTAACACACTATCCCGGCCTAGATGGCTCTCTGACCAGGGCACGAAAACTGTCTGCTCACTTCCGCCGTTCAACCTCCGCAGCTGAGCGACTTGCATCGCTCCAGAAGTCTTTCGGCCTGCCGGTTCATCGCCTGAAATGCGATGTGGCGACACGCTGGAATTCGACTCTCCACATGTTACAGCGACTGTGGCAGCACCGCCGAGCCCTGGTGCAATACGTCATGATGTATAGCCTGGGCCAACGAGATGCAGAGGTGGGGCAGATCACCCTGATGGAGTGGTCTCAGATCAAGGACCTATGCACCCTTCTGCACAGTTTCGACATGGCGACGAATATGTTTAGCGCTGACAATGCCATTATCAGCATGACAATTCCAGTCATTTACATGCTGTAGCACACGCTAAACACTATTCGGAGTCAGGGGGTGAGACAACAGGAAGGGGAGGAACTACAGGAGGATTCATATGCGCAAGACACAACAACATCACCAAGGTCCAGACGTTCATCATCACCAACGCGGCAGGCATGGGACCATGGGGGACAGGGATCAACAAGGGCGCATGGTAGAAGGCGAAATGTTGAGGAAGGTGCAAGAGAACATGAAGAAATGGAGGACGAACTGTCCATGGACATGGAAGACTCAGCGGATGAGGGAGACCTTGGTCAAATTTCTGTTGAAAGAGGTTGGGGGGAGATGTCAGAGGAAGAAAGAACGGTTAGCACCTCTATGCCACAAACACAGCGTGGACTTGGTCCGCATGGCTGCGCAAGACACATGAGCGCCTTCTTGCTGCACTACCTCCAACATGACCCTCGTATTGTCAAAATTAGAAGTGATGATGACTACTGGCTTGCCACACTATTAGATCCCCGGTACAAGTCCAAATTTTGTGACATAATTCCAGCCATAGAAAGGGACGCACGTATGCAGGAGTATCATCAGAAGCTGTTACTCGATCTTAGCTCGGCTTTTCCACCAAACAACCGTGCAGGTGCAGGGAGTGAATCTCCCAGTTGTAACTTGACAAACATGGGATGGTCTCGTCATCTTCAACAGTCTACCCGTACCAGTAGCACCGTATCTGCTGCTGGTAACAGGAATTTTATGGAATCTTTTCATAATTTTTTTAGACCGTCCTTTGCAAGGCCACCAGAGACAACAAGTCTGACACATAGTCAATGGCTGGATAGTATGATACAGGTATCTCCAAATGAACATTGATGCCATGACTTTGCAAATGGAGCCTTGTTCATTTTGGGCTTCAAATCTTGAAAAATGGCCAGAGCTCTTTACTTACGCCTTGGAGATTTTGTCGTGTCCAGCTGCCAGCGTTGTCTCTGAACGTGTCTTCAGTGCTACTGGGTGTGTGCTGACAGACAAGCGCACGCGTCTGTCCAGTGACAATGTGGACAGACGAACGTTCATCAAAATGAACACGTCATGGATCCACAAGGAATTTACTACCCCTGTGTCCTCCTGGGGAGAGTAAATGCTTGTGGATTTGGAATGTGCTTGATGCAAATCAAAACATCCTGTTTGCAACTAGGGCACAAGTGCTGCCACTGATGGGGTGTCTGTGGGGCCCAATTTTTGGAAAAAAGGGAGACTTCGCTTGGAGCAACCCTTGCTTGACGTGTTTTTTAAAAGGAGCCAAGGTGAACAAGTCATGGTTCAGCAAAGACTTTGCTACCTACCCCGGTGTCATCCTGGGGACGGTTAAGAATGGCGTATTTTTGAATGTGCTTGATGCAAATCTAGCTGTGAAGTGTACAACTGGGGCACAACTGCTGCCACTGAAGGGGTGGGTGTGCGTGTGGCCCAATTTTTGAAAAAAAAGGAGACTCCGCTTGGAGTAACCCTTGCTTACAGTGTTTTTAAAAAGGAGCCAAGATGAACAGAGCTGGGATCAGGAAAGACTTTGCTACCTACCCCGATGTCATCCTGGGGATGGTTAAGAATGGCGTATTTTGAATGTGCTTGATGCAAATCTAGCTGTGAAGTGTACAACTGGGGCACAACTGCTGCCACTGAAGGGGTGGGTGTGTGTGGGGCCCAATTTTTGGAAAAAAGGGAGACTCCGCTTGGAGTAACCCTTGCTTACAGTGTTTTTTAAAAGGAGCCAAGATGAACAAGTCATGGTTCAGCAAAGACTTTGCTACCTACCCCGGTGTCATCCTGGGGACAGTTAAGAATGGCGTATTTTTGAATGTGCTTGATGCAAATCTAGCTGTGAAGTGTACAACTGGGGCACAACTGCTGCCGCTGAAGGGGTGGGTGTGTGTGGGGCCCAATTTTTGGAAAAAAGGGAGACTCCGCTTGGAGTCACCTTGCAGTGTTTTACATGATTTTAGAAGGGCGTGCCATGCCCATATCTGTGTCTCCTCCTCTTTTTCCTTGTCTAGCTCTTTTGTTTTCGCATGAGTATATGTCCTTGTCACTTTCCCATGTGTTTGTGTTGTGTTGTGAGTTGTTTGTCACCTTTTGGACACCTTTGAGGGTGTTTTCTAGGTGTTTTTATGTGTTTGTGATTGCCTGCCATTGTTTCCTATGCGGTTCGAGTGGTTTGCCGAACCGAACTCGAACGAGACTTCCGTTCGGCGAACCGAACTCGAGCCGAACCGCGACCGGTTCGCTCATCTCTAATCATTACATTAGAGCAAAAAACCTCAAAGATGTGGCTCCACACGCTTCCAGTGACACCACCTACCACCTTAGCAGAGCCTTTGGCCGATACACTGCAACTAATTTACATGTACATATTCTCACCTGGGAGCCACCCATTATCGGATCTGCACAGCCCTGCAGTACCCCTCTAGCAGTCCGACCCTCATCCTTGAAGGTTTACTTCACATTATATTGATAGAGTCAGACCGATACAGGCACTGTGTACCCTACTATACTCAACTAACATCTTTGAGGTTTTTCGCTCTAACCTAATGATAAGATGTGTTTGCACCTGGTCCTGTTTAGCCACCTTTAATGACCAACTGATATTAGTCCATGCAACAGAGGCGGCTGTAGAAATCCTATGATTATTCAGAGAATCATTACTATTGTGGTGCTTCTAATGAAACATTCCTTGTACTAATAGATATAAGTCCTTGAGAAAGACCCTGATAGGGTTAAAACGTTTCTAAAAATACACAATAATAAAGAAAAAGTTTTTCTGAGCACCATTTGGTATTCCTCAATTATTCTTATTAGTGTGCCGGAGTATATCTGTAGTTTGGATTTCGTCTTTCTCCAGAGCACCTAAAACTACGATAGTCGAGCCAGGTCTAATCTATTTTTATTTTTTTATGCTGTTACATAGGGCGGGGACTGCAAACAATCAGAGATGCGGGAACTGCCAGTGCATTGGGGAAGCAGTGCATATGCATGAAAATAATTAGCGACCCCGGAAGTAGTATGAGTGGTCTAGGACGCAGTGTATAGATGCACAAGAGACTCGGTAAGTATAATGCGCCTGCTTTCCCCCTTTTTTTCTTTATTTTTCCTTTATTTTTATTTAATTACCCAAGTTGCCAGACTGAGATCGTTACCCAGAGTTCCCTGAGAACTTCGCACCCAGGGTCGGTGCTCAGGTACTTTTGAACCCGCGTGAAGACGGACTTTTACAGTCCTGGTCCACCCATTACCAGTGGCAATGTTTCAGTACTGACAGGACCTTTTTCAAGCAACAAACAAGTGTACATAGTAGACATATATAGAGATGTAAATCAGATGCAGAATTTTGATATCATTAATATAAAAAATACAAATACTTTATGATTCATACACATAATGCACACAAATAGTATATTGATATCCCACAATACAACAGATTACAGTAATATATTGAAAAAAAAAGTCTTGATGTAGTACAATTCATAAATAAACTACATAGTGCTTAATTGCTTCAAAATTAGATACGAGTGCATGCATAATCCTAAAAATTAGATAAGTGCATCACTTTTCAAACTCAACAGCGCAAATATTTAAAGTGCCATTCTCAACATCCTAAGGAGCCTATTGGAACTGTATCGTTGCCAATTCAGCTAATGAAAGTCCTCACTTTTTTGGACTGTAGCGGTGGTGTTGCCACTAGTGATGAGCCACCACCCAAGTGTTCGGGTTCGGTTCGTCGAACGTCGGGTGTGTTCGTCGACGTTCGATGAACACTTTCGAACACCGTCGAACACCATTGAAAGCAATGGCAGACAAACACAAACACATACAAACACATAGAAAACACATATAAAACACCTTCTAAGGTGTCCAAAATGGGAGAAACTACTCAGAAGACACAACAAAAACATGGAAAAGTGACAAGTACATATACTCATGCGAAAAGAAAAGAGCTGGATGAGTAAAAGGAGGAGGAGACACAGATATAGGCATGTCATACCCTTCTAAAATTATGTAAAACACAGCAAGAGGACTCCAAGAGTCTCCATTTTTTTCCAAAAATTTGGGCACAGACACCACTTAAGTGGCATCAATTATCCCACAGCTGCAAACTTAAAATGGTTATGTTCATGAAGCACATTAAAAAATCCACAAGCCTTTAGTCTCCCCAGAATGACACAGGGGTAGAAAAGTCCTTGCGGATCCATGACCTGTTCATCGTGATGAACGTTAGTCTGTCCACATTGTCACTGGACAGAGGTGTGCGCTTATCTGTCAGCACACCACCAGAAGCACTAAACACACGTTCTGAGAGAACGCTGGCTGCGGGACACAACAAGATCTCCAAAGCGTAAGTGGTGAGCTCAGGCCATTTGTCCATATGGGAAGCCCTAAATGAGCAAGGCTCCAGTTGCACAGTCATGGCATCTATGTTCACTTGGAGATACTCCTGTGAGATTCACTCTGGTGAATTCACTCCACTGGTGTTTAGTGGAAAAGCTGATACTCCTGCATACGTGTGTCCCTTTCTATGGCAGGAATTATTTCACCAAATTTTGACTTGTACCGGGGAGCTAAGAGTGTGGCAACCCGATAGTCAGCATTACTTCGAATTCTGACAATCCGAGGGTCATGTTGTAGGTAGTGCAGCAAGAAGGCGCTCATGTGTCTTGCGCATCCAGGAGGACCAAGTCTTTGTTGTGTTGGTGGCGGCGAGGTGAGAATCATGCTATCTTCCTCTGCCCGATCCCACCAACCTCGCACAACAAAAATCTGATCAAGGTCTCCCTCATCTGCTGAGTCTTCCATGCCCATCGCCAGTTCGTTCTCCATTTCTTCCTGGGCTCCTGCACCTTCCTCAACAGTTTAGCTGCTACCATGCACCCTTGTTAATCCCTCTCACCCACCGTCCAATGTCTGCCGCCTTGGTGCTGCTGACCGTCTGGACCTTGGAGATCTTGTTATCCCTTCCGCATATGATTCCTCCTGTACTTCCTCCCCTACCTGTTGTCCCACCACCTGACTCCGAGTACTGTTTAGAGTGTGCTCCAGCATGTAGATGACCGGAATAGTCATGCTGATAATGGCAACGTCAGCGCTAAACATCTTCGTCGCCATGTCAAAACTGTGCAGAAGGGTGTATAGGTCCTTGGTCTGAGACCACTCCAGCAGCGTGATCTGCCCCACCTCTGGATCTCATTGGCCCAGGCTATACGTCATAACGTATTGCACCAGGGCTCGGTGGTGCTGCCACAGTCGCTGAAACATGTGCACAGTCAAATTCCAGCGTATCGGCACATCGCATTTTAGCCAGTGAACCGGCAGGCCTAAAGACTTCAGGAGCGATGCAAGTCGTTGAGCTGCGGGGTGTGAACGGCAGAAGTGAGCACATAGCGACCGTGCCCTCTGCAGAAGCCCATGTAGGTTGGGATAGTAGGTTAAAAATTGATGGACAACCAGGTTCAACATGTGAACCATACAAGGCACGTGTGTCACATTGCCCTGGCAAAGGGCCGCACCCAGGTTTTCAGCATTGTCACACATGGCCTTCCCTGGCTGCAGGTTGAGTGGAGACAACCATTGATGAAACTCGGTCTCCAGAGCTGATCACAACTCGTCAGCTGTGTGTCTCACATTTCCCAGACATTTCAAAGTAAAAACCACCTGATGCCGTTGAGCTTTGCTGCCAGCATAGCAAGGAGGTGTGCAGGTTTCCTTGTGTACAGTTAGAACACGGGTGGACTTACCAGACAGGGTTTGGGCGGAGGTGGAGGACCGAGATGAGGTTGAGGAGGCAGAAGCAGTGGAGGAACCTCTACATACAGAGGATTGACGCACAACTTGTGGGGACGGCAAGATTTGTAAAGCAGACCCTTTTCCATCTCTCACCATAGTTACCCAGTGCCCAGTCAGAGACATGTAACGCCCCTGTCCATGCTTACTAGTCCAAGTATCTGTGGTGAAATGCATGCTGTCACACACAGAGTTTCTCAAGGAAACGGTGATGTTGTGTGCGACATGCTGGTGTAGCGCAGGCGTGTGTGTGTGTGAGATTGGCTGACAGCCTGCACCGCCCCACTGTACATGCGTTTAGGAAAAAAAAAAAAGGGATCGCCATTATTTCAACAGCACTGATCTAAACCCCGCCCCCCCACACACTATACACTGAAGTTGGATATTAGGCTGGGGCCACACGGGGATCTACTGCTATCCTCTCGCATGACACACTGGCAGTACAGCTGAGCCTGAGTGTCTTCCGAGTGTCCCTGCAACTGAGGTCCGTTAGTGCGAGCAGACCTCAGCTGTGGGGGGCGGACCGATGCTGCGGATGGGCGGGTCGGCACAGAGGAGGGAAGGGTGGGATTTCTCTCCCTCTCTCCTCCGTAGCCTGCTATTGCCATTCTCGCCCTGCTCTCGCGGTATACCAGTGTACCGCGAGTGCAGTGCGATTTTCCTCTCCCCCATTGACTTGAATGGGTGCAAGAGAAACAATGATCACATTACACTTACTGTGAAAAGCCAGTTACGCTTTTGGTGATCGAACCGTTATCGAACATAACCTTGAACTGTCGAACTTTAAGCTAATTGTTCGCGTTCGTCTAACGACTCGAACATCGCCTAAAATAGGTCGAATTTGAGATTGGCAAACAGTTCGATTCGAACACTGCTCATCTCTAGTTGTCACTTTCTCTCTTTTAGATAAATTGAAAATACTGTGAAAAAGTATAAATATCCTGTTAATATTTCCACAATTTTTCATGTCACACCCAAAAATTTAAATGAATTTTATGTGATTTACCAAGACTAAGTAACAAGTATTTATGTGTAACGAAATGACACGTGGTTTTCTAAATATTTAAAAAATGTAAATATGAAAATTGTGACTTGCATTTATATTCAACCCACCTGAGTCAATAATTTGTAGGACCATCTTTTGCTGCAATAACCGCTGCATGTCCTTTGGGGTATGTCTCTACCAGCTTTAACCTTGGGAGCTAAGGGGTTAAAAAGTGCAATAGGGTCTTATGCATGAAACTTGTGAATGAGATGCAAGAGAAAACTTGCTCACCTTATTTGGTTGGGGTAACAACAACACAGAAGATGGTTAGCATAATGGGACAGCTACTACAGAATCCACGGATCAAGAGCCCCAAAAAATCAGGATGCAGGGAAAATGTGTCTATCTCCGTACCACTGTCAGTGTCATTAGAAAGACCAGCACACTCAAGCTGGATATGATGCGGTTTATTAAGACTGCAATAATGTTGAGAACATTTTGCAATATTATATACCAATAAGTACCACAAAATTATGATATGAAAAGTTTTTTAAATAATGATAAAGTATTGCAAAAGAAAAAATGGCAACATTCCAAAATTAATGAAGACATCGTGAAATGTAGTCTTAGAAACTTTGAGACATGTTCAATACTTATTTCGTTCACTTTAAAGATAAATATATTTTAATAAGTGCTATTTACTTTGACTGTGTTATTTTTCACCAGATATCGGTGACAACCCATCTAATCCACACAATTAAAGAAATCAAACCATAGATGACCATAAATTTAGCGATGTGCAATACTTTGAAATGACATGGAAAAAAAATTGAACATGCTTACTGAAATTTATGTAATACTTAGTACAAAAGCTTTTATTTGTGATAGCACCTTAAAGACAATACCTGTATGGAGAAAATAATTGCTTGCATTGCTCAAGTATGATTTTGGCCATTCTTCCTCATAAGCACTCTTCAAACCCTGAAGGTTTCAAGGGCTCCTTCTATGCACTCTGAGATTTAGTTCATTTCATAAATTTTCTACTGGATCCAAGTCAGGTGATTAACTGGGCCATTCTAGCAGCTTTATTCTCTTTCTCTGAAAGCAATTGAGAGTTTCCTTGACTGTTGTGTTTTTTTAGATCATAGTCTTGCTTAAATGTCCACTCTTTTTTCATCTTTATCTTCCTAGTATATGACAGCAGATTTTTATCATGAATGTCTCGGTAGATTTGTTCATTCAGCCTTATTTTATGAATATGAAGTTTGCCAGTGCTGTATGCTGAAATATTGCCCCCTACTATGAGGTTTCCCCCTCCAAACTTCAATATTAGTATGATGTTTTTTGAGTGGAACTTTTTGGCATTCAAAGCGTCAAATTTTGGTCTCATCTGCCCAGACTATATTCACCCAATTTTTACAGGATTCTCTAAATGTTGTTGAGCAAACTTTAAATGATCTTAAGAATGGTTTTGTTCAGTAAGGGAGTCTTGCATGGTGAGCACGCATACAGGCCATGGAGGTTAAGTGCATTACTTGTTTTTTTCTTTGAAATAATTGGACATGCAGATTTCAGGTGTTTATGTAGCTCTTCACAGGTAGTCCTTGGCTCTTGGACAATGTTTCTAATAATTATTTTCACTCCTCAGTCTGAAATCTTCTGGGGAACACTTGCTCGTGGAAGGTTTATGGTGAAATGATGTCCTTTCCACTTCAAAATTATAGCCCCAACAGTGCTCGCTGGAGCCTTCAGTAGTGTAGATATTCCTCTGTACCAATGCCATCAGTATGTTTTGGATCAATAAGGTTGCATAGGTTTTGAGACAGCTCACTGATTTTACACATCATGATATGTTTCTTGTGTTGCACCTTGGTAATGAGACACCTATTGATAGGCCATCATTTGAACCAGCAGACTGAACTGTGTGCAGAATTATTAGGTAAATTGTATTTTAGAGGATTTTTTTATTATTGATCAACAACTATGTTCTCAATCAACCCAAAGGACTCATAAATATCAAAGCGTAATATTTTTGGAAGTTAGAGTGGGGTATTTTTAGATTTGGCTATCTTAGAAGGATATCTGTGCAGGTAACTATTACTGTGCAGAATTATTAGACAACTTAATAAAAACCAAATTTTTTCCCATCTCACTTGTTTATTTTCACCAGGTAAACCAATATAACTGCACAAAATTTAGAAATAAACATTTCTGACATGCAAAAACAAAACCCAAAAAATTATTGACCAATATAGCCACCTATCTTTATGATGACACCCAACAGCCTACCATCCATAGATTCTGTCAGTTGCTTGATCTGTTTATGATCAACATTGCATGCAGCAGCTACCACAGCCTCCCAGACACTGTTCCGAGAGGTGTACTGTTTTCCCTCCCTGTAGATCTCACATATTATGAGGGACAACAGGGTCTCTATGGGGTACAGATCAGGTGAACAAGGGGGCCATGTCATTATGTTTTCATCTTTTAGGCCTTTACTGGCCAGCCATGCTGTGGAGTACTTGGATGCATGGGATGGAGCATTGTCCTGCATGAAAATCATGTTTTTCTTGAATGATACCGACTTTTTCCTGTACCACTGCTTGAAGAAGTTGTCTTCCAGAAACTGGCAGTAGATCTGGGAGTTGAGCTTCACTCCATCCTCAACCCGAAAAGGTCACACAAGTTCATCTTTGATGATACTAGCCCATACCATTACCTCACCTCCACCTTGTTGGCATCTGAGTCGGTGTGGAGCTCTCTGCCCTTTACTGATCCAGCTTCTGGCCCATCCATCTGGCCCATCAAGAGTCACTCTCATTTCATCAGTCCATAAAACCTTTGAAAAATCAGTCTTAAGATATTTCTTGGCCCAGTCTTGACGTTTTATCTTATGTTTCTTGTTCAAATGTGGTCGTTTTTTAGCCTTCCTTACCTTGGCCATGTCCCTGAGTATGGCACACCTTGTGCTTTTTGATACTCAAGTAATGTTACAGCTTTGAAATATGGCCAAACTGGGGGAAAATGGCATATTGGCAGCTTCACGCTTGATTTTCCTCAATTCATGGGCAGTTATTTTGCGCATTTTTTGCCCAATACGCTTCTTGCAACCCTGTTGGCTATTTGCCATGAAACAATTGATTATTTGGTGATCATGCTTCAAAAGTTTGGCAATTTTATGACTGCTGCATCCCTCTGCCAGCTATCTCACAATTTTGGACTTTTCAGAGCCCGTCAAATTTCTCTTCTGACCCATGTTGCCAAAGGAAAGGAAGTTTTCTAATAATTAAGCACACCTTATATTGGGTGTTGATGTCATTACACCACACCCTTCCTCATTACAGAGATGCACATCACCTGATTTACTTAATTTGTAGTTGGCTCTAAAGCCTATACAGCTTGGAGTAGGACAACAAGTATAAAAATAATCATGCGAATAAAATACTCATTTGCCTAATAATTCTGCACACAGTGTATTTTTCGCTAAGTGGCAGGATTGCATTCTAATTACTGATAGATTTCAGCTGGTGTCATGAATTTCCATTGTTTTCTGCACCTCTATTTCTGCATGTATTCAATAATGTTTCTCTGTGTCATTTCTCATTAGCATACAGCACAATGACTACAGCAGCACTGAAGACTTGAGAACTAGCAATGTATAGAAATTGTTGCCAAGGTACTTCCCTTAAAAGGAAAGTGCCTTAAATACCTGATGCTTGTCAGCTGAGCTGAGAGGCAGGACAAACTGGACCTTTAAGAATAGGGGTGTGTCCGTGCATGTACCCTACGAGCATTCCCAAGAGGCCTGTGCTGTGTGTACAGGTCCTGGGAGACAGCAGCATGGACCAAGTACAAGGCAGCCACTGCCTTGCAGTCAGGAAGGTGAGAGAGTCTGCTTGTCCACCATGGAAGGGACAGGATAGCATGGGGATATTAATACCTATAAAACTACCCAGAAGAAAATCCAAATGATTTAAATCGAAATAAATCTTTATTACAAAAAAATATACGAAAAATACACAAATACACAGCATTTGAAATGTAGGAATAAATATGTGGCACATTTAAAAAACTGATAGTCATACAATACGCTCAGCTGCCAAAGTAAATTTTAAACCATAATAGGTAATTATTTATATGAAATCTGACAGTGTGCAAAAAATTCACAATCACCCCACAATGGGGATAATATACATATCAGGTATTAGCTGTGCCAAAACAATGAATGGTGAAACCTACATAGTGAGATGACATAGGCATAATATGATAGCAGTGTGAAACAATGTAAGAGTAAAATAAGATGGCAGATAAAAAAATTATATAACAAATATGTCAGGGAAAACCTGATGCAAAAGTAACTAAGCTGCCAAATACCAATAAACAATTGTATCACACTGCTATATATTAATAAAGCCTTACCAATGAGACACCCTGACGAGTTTCGCCGTGGCTTTTTCCAAGGGCATATGTCATAATGACCATCTTTAGTGGGTTTTTATAATGCCAGTATACAGACTCATTAAACTAACAAATCATCAATTATCGTTTAAACCAATAAATTTCACAGAGATAGATATAAGGAGTTATAACATTGGTGGATTAAAAAAATGCCTTTATATTAGCATAATTGTGGAGCTTACCACATGAAAAGACAATCACAGCATCTGGTTATGCAAAATCTAATAATCCATACACCGAGTATAGGCGTGTAACCCGTGGAGAGAAAAAGTGTGACCAATAAAAATTAAATATTAAATATTTTATTAAATCGAGAAATTAAAATCATGCAACAACATTACAAGAAAAGTAAGAGACAGGGAAATTCACAGATTATGGCTGCGGAAGACAAAATCTACACTTACCTATATCTACATATATTTGCACTTGAAGTTTGTATTACACACAACACAATAAATAGAAACCAAACATGTAATGTAAAGATAGAAATATATACAATGTCTAGTTAAATTGACTAATGGTGTTATGTATGATATATTAGTGACTAAATAGTGGGAGATAGATGTGGTGAATATAGGGAAAAAAGTATATAAGTATGGGGAAGTGAAATAAGAGGAGATAACACATGTTAGAAAGAATGTAAGAGGGGAAAGTATGAATGTGTTGTGTGTAATACAAATATAAAGTGCAAATATATGTAGATATAGGTAAGTGTAGATTTTGTCTTCCGCTCCAATAACCGGGGAATTTCCCTGTCTCTTACTTTTCTTGTAATGTTGTTGCATGATTTTAATTTCTCCATTTAATAAAATATTTAATATTTAGTTTTTATTGGTCACACTTTTTCTCTCCTCGGGTTACACACCTATACTCGGTGGATGGATTATTAGATTTTGCATGGTATCTCAGTGACTCTTTGCGGGGTTTTTGATTACATAGCATCTGATTATGCAGCGTCCGGAAACCGGAAGTAGAGAACACGTGATGTTGGGCAGTAAGGAAAGTTCTCCCCGTGTGTGCAAACATTGGTTCCGCTTAGCAAAAGTTTGCATAGAAAATGGATGCACAGGCTCCGAAACCGGAAGTGACGACAGCGGAACCTGTATACACACGGAGCACTGGGGAAGACTCTCCCCAGCACGAAATCACGTTCCACCCGGCGGAAATAACCAATCAATCAGGACGCTGTCCAAACATACCTGTGAAACGCAATGCATTCCAAATATCAGGAAGTAGAGTAATAATAAACATAATCAGACGAACAAGTGCCATAATCAAGCCACTAACAAATAAGAAAGCAATATCTGGCAAAATTGACCTATAGCTCACATCCCTGAGATAGACAATATTAAAAAAGTGTAAAATATCAAAACATACCACATACATATATTACTAAGGAGGATAAATATGACTCATGCAAATCAGATAGGGAAAAAATCATGAAATATGATAAATATATTAAATATAAATATGAATTTAAAAATATATAAAGATATATAAAAATATATAAAAGTGCAAAGTACGAAGTGCGACATGCAACACACGTAAAAGTGCAATAGTACTAAAAAATACACTATATATAGTGATTTAAATAGATAATGCAACAATGAATGTGCAATATGGCCCTATCCGAATAAAAAGACATACAAATATGTCATCCAATCAGTTTCCTCCACATAAAACCCGACCTAAAAGAAAAAAATAAAATAAAAATTAAAAAAGGAAAAACATTTTTTTATAATGCATAAGAAAAATAAAATCCAATAAAAAAAAGTCATAGGAAGGGTGAGAAACTAATGTTCTCATTTAATCCATATGGTGATAAAGTATTCAGTGTGAAAATGCACCGGGATTCTTTCTGTGCTAATTGTTTTTTCCATTTCCCACCCCTCTGACTTACCAAGATCCTATCAATCGCGCGAATCCTCACGAGCGTAGAATTGCATTGGTGGAACTGTTTAAAGTAGCGAGGAATAGATGTAAGTTTCGACACGTCCTCTTCATCTTTGGCTGCAGAGATTGACAGGACATGCTCGCAAGCTCTTCTCCTGAATTGACGGGTGATTAGACCCACATACCGAGATTACAAGGACAGGAAGTCATGTAAATCACCCATTTGGTACTACATGTGAGAGCATGTTTGATTTTATATTCCTTTTTATCCCCAGAATCAAAAAAGTTTTTTGCTCCTTCGATATTGGGACATGCCACACAGTCACCACCGGGCTTACATGGAACCTTAGAGGAATCCAAAAATGTTTTTTTTTTACCTCTGTGGATCCCTTAGACTTCTTGATCTGCGAAAAGTGATATTCGGATCAGGAGGTAAATATTTTTTAAGGGTTTTATCCACAAGAAGAACATTCCAATGCTTTCTAAGTGCAGAACGTACCTCACCAGAATGTGAATTGAATGTGATGATAAACCTCACAATGTCTTCTTGTGGTTCCGTATCCTTTGTATTGTTCAAAAGCTTCCTCCTTTCGGTATTCTTGGCCACATAGTAACCACGATAAATATCCCTCAGATGGTAGCCTCTTGAAAGGAATCTCTTCCTGAGATCATCCACCTGTCTTTCAAAAAGAGTATTATTAGAACATATTCTCCTAATTCTCAGTAATTGTCCTTTGGGGATATTTTTAGTCACGTGTTTAGGATGGGCTGACCTGGCATGTAACACTGAGTTGACAGAAGTTTCTTTTCTAAAAAGATCAGAAGATATGGTCCCGTCATCTTCAAGATGAAACTTGACATCCAAAAAGTCAATGGATCCAACACCAATTTTGTGGGTGAGCTTCAGATTGATGTCATTCTGGTTGATAGTGAACATAAAGGATTCCAGTTCTTCCCTGCTCCCCTGCCAGACAAAGATGACATCGTCAATATACCTTGACCACATATGTATTTTTTCAGACAGGGGTAGTAGGTCAGTGACAAAGATGTTCCTTTTCCACAGCCCCAGAAAAAGATTAGCATATGAGGGGGCACAAGCCACCCCCATAGCTGTTCCCTGGAGCTGTAGGTAGAGACAATCCTTAAAGTAAAACAAATTATGATGTAAAATGAAATCCAAAAGTTGCATAAAGAGATCTACCAACCCCTTCTCCAAGTTAGATGAATCCAAAAAGAATCTCACCGCCATCAAGCCATCCTTGTACAACTGTTCTACATCAGCCGTGATAAGTAGCATGTCCTGATCAAGATGTAAATCCTCCATTTTCTTCAAAATATCCTTAGTGTCCCTGAGGAAAGAAGATAAGGTCTCAACAAGTGACTGTAGGTAGTGGTCCACAAATTTACAAATGAATTCACATATGTTCCCATTGCCCGAAACAATGGGCCGTCCGGGAAGTACTAGAGGATTTTTATGTACTTTCGGTAAAAAGTATATTGTTGAAACTGCAGGATCCTCAACACACAAGGACTCAACTTCTTTGGTGGATAGAATACCATCCTCCACCCCTTTCTGAAGGATCTTTTTTAAGATCACCAGGAATTCAGTCAGTGGATTATAGAATAACTGTTTATAACACCGTGAGTCCCGTAATTGGCATATTGCTGCCTTCTCATAGAGGGTACGTGGCCAGATGATCACGTTGCCCCCTTTTTCAGATGGCTTTATAACAATTTCCTCCATCTTGGATAAATCTTTCAATGATTCTCTTTCCGTACTGGTGCAGTTATCCTGCCTGATGTTTGAGGGGATCATTTTTAAATCTTCAGCTACCATCCGTATGAAAAGATCAATATTGGGGCAAGTGGCAAGTGGAGGAAATTTCTTAGATTTTGACATGAGAGAAGATGGGACCTTACCTCCCACATGTGTGTCCTGTTCTTTCAACAATTCCTCAAGAATCTGTACAGCTTCCCTTTCCCTGAGTGTAGGAAAATTGGTACGAAAATTTTCATCATGGAAGAATTTTTTAAAAAGGAGTTTCCTCGCAAAGAGGTTTAGGTCCGTGATAGCTGTAAAACAATCATAATTAGACGCAGGACAAAATGATAGTCCCTTGCTCAAAACATTAATATGTGCATCGGACAGTTGTATATCAGACAAATTTATTATCTTAAGAGCAGTAGATTTATCCTGCTCCTGATCCGGTGTTAACTTCCTCTTAAAACTTTTCTTTTTCCGCGATTCGTTTCTTTGGGGAACATACCTTTGTTCATCTCTACCAGAATGTTGGTCACTGGTGGATTATTCACTAGTTGATGAGGCTGCTGATGAAACAGATGTATTTCTAAAATGCCTGTCAGTCCTTCTAAATTTCCATTTATAAACCCGTCCAGTTTGATAATCCAGGAGATCTCGCTGGAGCTTCTTGTTTTTCACCTCACTGATTTGCTTCTCCCATGTATTAGATTTAGGGTCTATATCAGTATTGAGACATCAATTGTCCTCTGTTGTCCATGTGTTGGTAATTTAATCCTGTATTTTATCAAGTTCAACATCAAGAGAGTCCAACTGTACCTTGTCAAAATCAATAATAACTTGCATAAATGATCTGGAACAATTATTACAAATATCCTCCCATCGCTTTGAAAATTCAGCCTCCTCCCTTCCAAAAGAGGGATAAATTTGGACACGTAATCCCCTAGGGATTAAATTCGTCATATATTGCTCCAACTTTTTTTGTTCCCCCATAGTTTCAAGCGACGATGAAAAAGATCACATACCTGCTTGGATATATTTTTCTTATCGAAAATGCCGGTGTCGTCATTCTGCTGTGTATCCAGACTGAAAAGAGGATCAGCCTTGATGAGCCAGTTGTGCTCTCTGGCTCTAAAGTCCATTGCAATAAATGGAAAAATCTGCAAAAGGTATAAACAGAAAACCTACAATTTTGACCACCAATCAAAGAAAGAGACCATAACAGCAAAAAGAACAATCAGGTAGTTGCTCAGTGGAAAATTAATACCTATAAAACTACCCAGAAGAAAATCCAAATGATTTAAATCGAAATAAATCTTTATTACAAAATAATATATGAAAAATACACAAATACACAGCATTTAAAATGTATAAATAAATATGTGGCACATATAAAAAACTGATAGTCATACAATACGCTCAGCTGCCAGCGTAAATTTGAAACCATAATAGGTAATTATTTATATGAACTCTGACAGTGTGCAAAAAATTCACAATCACCCCACAATGGGGATAATATGCATATCAGGTATTAGCTGTGCCAAAAAAATGAATGGTGAAACCTACATAGTGAGATGACATAGGCATAATATGATGATGTACTAAGTAATAGTAAATTAAACTGGGATGATGTACTAAGTAATAAAAGTACAAAAAGCAAATGGGAGACTTTTATGAGCATCCTGAATAGGGCTTGTGCAGAAAATATACCCTATGGGAACAAACATGCTAGAAATAGGAGGAAACCCCTATGGCTAAATAGAGCTGTAAGGGAAGCAATAAAAGAAAAACAGAAAGCCTTAAAAGAATTAAAGAGGGTAGGTAGTGATGAGGCATTATATAATTATAGAAAATTAAATAAAATATGTAAAAAGCAAATTAAGTTAGCTAAGTTTGAGACAGAGAGACTCATTGCGAGAGAAAGTAAAAATAATCCTAAAATATTCTTTAACTACATAAACAGTAAAAAACTGAAAAGCGATAGTGTTGGCCCCCTTAAAAATAGTCTTGGTGAAATGGTGGAAGGGGATGAGGGTAAAGCCAACCTGCTGAATGACTTTTTTTCTACGGTTTTTATACAAGAAAATGCCATGGCAGATGACATGACCAGTGATACCATAAATTCACCCTTGAATATTACCTGCTTAACCCAGCAGGAAGTACACCGCCGCCTCGAAATCACTAAGGTTGACAAATCTCCGGGCCCGGATGGCATACACCCCAGAGTACTACAGGAATTGAGTCCTGTGATAGATAGACCCTTATTTTTAATCTTCTCAGATTCCTTAATAACAGGGTCGGTACCGCAGGACTGGCGCATAGCAAATGTGGTGCCAATATTCAAAAAGGGGACAAAAACTGAGCCGGGAAATTATAGGCCGGTAAGTTTAACCTCTACGGTTGGTAAAATCCTTGAGGGTTTCTTGAGAGATGCTATACTGGAGTATCTCAAGAAAAATAACCTTATGACAGAGTATCAACATGGGTTTATGAGGGATCGATCCTGTCAAACTAATTTGATCAGCTTCTATGAAGAGGTAAGTTCAAGCCTGGACCAGGGAAATGCAGTGGATGTTGTGTATATGGACTTTTCAAAAGCTTTTGATACGGTGCCACACAAAAGGTTGGTACATAAAATGAGAATAATGGGGATAGGGGAAAATATGTGTAACTGGGTTAAAAACTGGCTCAGTGATAGGAAACAAAGGGTGGTTATTAATGGTATGTACTCGGACTGGGTCTCAGTTCATAGTGGGGTACCACAGGGGTCAGTATTGGGCCCGCTTCTTTTCAACATATTTATAAATGATCTTGTTGGGGGCATGCGGAGTAGAATTTCAATATTTGCAGATGATACTAAACTCTGCAGGGTAATCAATACAGAGGAGGATAATTTTATATTACAGGGAGATTTATGTAAATTGGAGGATTGGGCTGAGAAGTGGCAATTGAAGTTTAATGTAGATAAATGTAAGGTCATGCACTTGGGTAAAGGAAATAACATTTATGATTATGTACTTAATTGTAGAACACTGGGTAAAACAGACACAGAAAAGACTTGGGTGTATGGGTGGATGGTAAACTTCACTTTAGTGGACAGTGTCAGGAAACTGCTGCGAGGGCTAATAAAATAATGGGATGTATTAAAAGAGGTATAAGTGTTCATGAAAAAAATATAGTTCTACCTCTGTACAAGTCACTAGTGCGACCGCACTTAGAATACTGTGTACAATTCTGGTCACCGATATATAAGAAGGACATAGCTGAACTGGAGAGGGTGCAGAGAAGAGTGACCAAGATTATTAGAGGAATGGGTGGGCTGCAATACCAAGACAGGTTATTAAACTTGGGGTTATTTAGTTTGGAAAAATGAAGGCTTAGGGGGGATCTAATCACAATGTATAAATATATGAGGGGACAGTACAGAGACCTTCCCAAAAATCTTTTTACACCTAGGCCTGCGACTGGAACACGGGGGCATCCGCTACATCTTGAGGAAAGAAGGTTTAATCATAATCACAGATGAGGATTCTTTACTGTACGAGCAGTGAGACTATGGAACTCTCTGCCGCATGATGTTGTAATGAGTGATTCACTACTAACATTTAAGCAGAGCCTGGATGCCTTTCTTGAAAAATGTAATATTACCAGTTATGTATATTAGATTTTATGACAGGGTATTGATCCAGGGAACTAGTCTGATTGCCGGATGTGGAGTCAGGAAGGAAATTTTTTCCCCATTGGAACTTGTTTGCCTTTTTTTTGCCTTCCTCTGGATCAACATGTTAGGCTACGGGTTGAACTAGATGGACTTAGAGTCTCCCTTCAACCTTAAAAACTATGATACTATGATAGCAGTGTGAAACAATGTAAGAGTAAAATAAGATGGCAGATAAAAAAATATATAATAAATATGTGAGGGAAAACCTGATGCAAAAGTAACTAAGCTGCAAAATACCAATAACAATTGTATCACACTAATAAAGCCTTACCAATGAGACACCCTGACGCGTTTCGCTGTGGCTTTTTCCAAGGGTATATGTCATAATGACCATCTTTAGTGGGTTTTTATAATGCCAGTATACAGACTCAATAAACTAACAAATCATCAATTATCGTTTAAACCAATACATTTCACAGACACAGATGTTAGGAGTTATAACATTGGTGGATTCAAAAAATGCCTTTATATTAGCATAATTGTGTAGCTTACCACAAGAAAAGACAATCCCAGCATCTGATTATGCAGTGTCCGGAAACCGGAAGTAGAGAACACGTGATATTGTGCAGTAAGGAAAGTCCTTCCCGTGTGTGCAAATATTGGTTCTGCTTAGCAAAAATTTGCATAGAAAATGGATGCACAGGCTCCGAAACCGGAAGTGACGACAGCGGAACCTGTATACACACTGAGCACTTGGAAGGCTCTCCCCAGCACGAAATCACGTTCCACCCGGCGGAAACAACCAATCAATCAGGATGCTCTCCAAACATGCCTCTGGAATGCAATGCGTTCCAAATACCAGGAAGTAGAGTAATAATAAACATAATCAGATTAACAAGTAATCAATAATCAATCCACTAACAAATAAGAAAGCAATATCTGGAAAAATTGAGCTACAGCTCACATCCCTCAGATAGACATTATTGAAAAAGTACAAAATATCAAAACATACCACATACATATATTACTAAGGAGGATAAATATGACTCATACAAATCAGATAGGGAAAAAAAAAATCATAAAATATGATAAATATATTAAATATAAATATGAATTTTAAAATATATAAAAATATATAAAAGTGCAAAGTGCGAAGTGCGACGTGCAACACACGTGAAAGTGCAATAGTACAAAAAAATACACTATACAGTTAGGTCCAGAAATATTTGGACAGTGACACAATTTTCGCGAGTTGGGCTCTGCATGCCACCACATTGGATTTGAAATGAAACCTCTACAACAGAATTCAAGTGCAGATTGTAACGTTTAATTTGAAGGTTTGAACAAAAATATCTGATAGAAATTGTAGGAATTGTACACATTTCTTTACAAACACTCCACATTTTAGGAGGTCAAAAGTAATTGGACAAATAAACCAAACCCCAAAAAAAATTTTTTATTTTCAATATTTTGTTGCGAATCCTTTGGAGGCAATCACTGCCTTAAGTCTGGAACCCATGGACATCACCAAACGCTGGGTTTCCTCCTTCTTAATGCTTTGCCAGGCCTTTACAGCCGCAGCCTTCAGGTCTTGCTTGTTTGTGGGTGTTTCCGTCTTAAGTCTGGATTTGAGCAAGTGAAATGCATGCTCAATTGGGTTAAGGTCTGGTGATTGACTTGGCCATTGCAGAATGTTCCACTTTTTTGCACTCATGAACTCCTGGGTAGCTTTGGCTGTATGCTTGGGGTCATTGTCCATCTGTACTATGAAGCACCGTCCGATCAACTTTGCGGCATTTGGCTGAATCTGGGCTGAAAGTATATCCCGGTACACTTCAGAATTCATCCGGCTACTCTTGTCTGCTGTTATGTCATCAATAAACACAAGTGACCCAGTGCCATTGAAAGCCATGCATGCCCATGCCATCACGTTGCCTCCACCATGTTTTACAGAGGATGTGGTGTGCCTTGGATCATGTGCCGTTCCCTTTCTTCTCCAAACTTTTTTCTTCCCATCATTCTGGTACAGGTTGATCTTGGTCTCATCTGTCCATAGAATATTTTTCCAGAACTGAGCTGGCTTCATGAGGTGTATTTCAGCAAATTTAACTCTGGCCTGTCTATTTTTGGAATTGATGAATGGTTTGCATCTAGATGTGAACCCTGTGTATTTACTTTCATGGAGTCTTCTCTTTACTGTTGACTTAGAGATAGATACACCTACTTCACTGAGAGTGTTCTGGACTTCAGTTGATGTTGTGAACGGGTTCTTCTTCACCAAAGAAAGTATGCGGCGATCATCCACCACTGTTGTCATCTGTGGACGCCCAGGCTTTTTTGAGTTCCCAAGCTCACCAGTCAATTCCTTTTTTCTCAGAATATACCCGACTGTTGATTTTGCTACTCCAAGCATGTCTGCTATCTCTATGATGGATTTTTTCAGCCTCAGGATGTTCTGCTTCACCTCAATTGAGAGTTCCTTAGACCGCATGTTGTCTGGTCACAGCAACAGCTTCCAAATGCAAAACCACACACCTGTAATCAACCCCAGACCTTTTAACTACTTCATTGATTACAGGTTAACGAGGGAGACGCTTTCAGAGTTAATTGCAGCCCTTAGAGTCCCTTGTCCAATTACTTTTGGTCCCTTGAAAAAGAGGAGGCTATGCATTACAGAGCTATGATTCCTAAACCCTTTCTCCGATTTGGATGTGAAAACTCTCATATTGCAGCTGGGAGTGTGCACTTTCAGCCCATATTATATATATATAATTGTGTTTCTGACAATGTTTTTGTAAACAGCTAAAATAACAAAACTTGTGTCACTGTCCAAATATTTCTGGACCTAACTGTATATAGTGATTTAAACATATAATGTAACAATGAATGTGCAATATGGCCCTATCCGAATAAAAAGACATAAAAATATGTCGTCCAATCAGTATCCTCCACATAAAACCCGACTAAGATCCTATTGGTATGGGCGTTACACACATGAGGTACAAGACATGGCTATAGCAGGAGAACTATAATACATTTTTAATTGGAGGTATTTGCTAATATTACTAATAGGATTACTCTATATTGGGATAGGATGCAGGAGATAACTCTCTTTAACTCGTCTTTAACTCTCTTAGGCATCAAGTTGACTAGAACTTCACAGGCTGCCACTGGTATCAATTTTCCACTCCTCCATGATGACATCACAGAGCTGGTGGATGTTAGAAGCCTTGCACTACTGCACTTTCCATTTAAGGAAGTCCCACAGATTCTCAATAAGGTTTAGATCTGGAGAAATGCTTGACAAATTTAGCACCTTTAGCCTCAGTTTCTTTAGCAAGGCAATGGTCATCTTGGAGATGTGTTTGGGGTCGTTATATTGAAATACTACACTGCAGCTCAGTTTCCAGAGGGAGGCGATCATGAGGTCATGCTTTGCTTCAGTACATCACAGTACATGTTGAAATTCATGGTTCCCCCAATGAACTGTAGTTCACCGCGGCCAACTTATGCAGCCCCAAAACCATAACACTCCCACTACCATGCATGACTATAGGTGAGACACACTAGTCTTTATACTTTTCGCTTAGCTGCTGCCTCAAATACTTGACACCATGTGAACCAAATGTGTTTAGCTTGGTCTGATCAGACCACTGAACATGGTTCCAGTATTCCATGTCCTTAGTCTGCTTGTCTTCAGCAAACTGTTTCCTAGATTTCTTGTGCATCATATTTAGAAGAGGCTTCTGTCTGGCATGACAGCAATGCAGACCAATTTGATGCAGTGTGTAGTGCATGTTCTGAACACTGACAGGCTGACCCCTCCACCCCTTTAACATATGAATATGATGCTGAGCACATGCTTACGACTTTTTTGGTTGACCATAAAGAGTCTTGTACTCTGTTGAACTTATCTTATTAAATTGTGGTATGGTCTAAGCCACCGTGCTGCAGCTCAGTTTCAGGATATTGGCAATCTTTGTATATCTTAGGCCATGTTTATGTAGAGTCACATTACTTTTTTTCAGATCTTCAGATAATTTTTTGCCATGAGGTACTAAATTAAAAAGAAACAGCAATCGTATAGGCCAAGACTAAGGACTGAGTACTCTACTATAGTTTATGGTAATATATGAATTTGAAAATGGTTGCTGACATTGAAACTGGATGTAATGATTTTAAATAGCAAAAATCATTCATAGCATAAATATCCTTTTTAATGTACATATGGATTTAAATATGGTATGGAAGAAACCATATATGCAATTAATCCATGATTTATCCATGACTAATATGATACCTACTTTTTCTGAACTTGACATTGAGACACTGACATTTTGAGGGGGTATACCCACCACCGTTGGCTTTTGTTTCAATAAAATGTCTGAGATGAGGAAAATCACCACTGCATGCTTCTACTTAAATGCCCTACTTTCATAATAAGGTATCACTGTGGCCTGATATATATATATATATATATATATATATATATATATATATATATATATATATATATATATATATATATATATATATATATATATACGTCTTAGGTAATTAGGGGAAGATTGATGAATTTAGTGTGATACTTGTGCTGCAGATGTCCAATTTTTTATTTTGAAATGTGAATATATTTTACAAACCTACAATGTTTCAAAAGAATAAAAATGGCCTATTTTTATTTTGTTTTCCTTTGTGCTACACAGAAGTCTTAATGTTTGATGCAGAACGTAAATCATGCTCCTGTCCCATATGCCATGCTAAGTGAGGAAGTTTTCCCATACAATTAGAATTGTTAATTGATTTGAGAAAACTATGCTTTGAAGGTATAAAACTGCTGACATTATTTCAGTAGGGAAATGCTCTCCCAAGAGAAGGAACAGAGAAGTACAATTTCTCTTCTTGTTTTGCTGGAAAATACAACTATAAAAACACTGTGAATCATGCTGTAAAAACTTCTGTGCCAATATCATAAATCTCTGATAATAAAGATTTCATTGTTGAAACAATAAAATACAATTTTATTATAACACAGAGTATCCACCTAAACATTGTCCTTTTAGCCGCCTTGAGTTAAATGTATGCACAGTTTTACAGTCTATAAACAGATCTGGAATAAAAGTTAATAAATGTCAAAATTTGCATTTCAAAAAATTCTAGCTGCATTTTAGGGAAGATCAATCTATGAACCTTTCAACATTATGTCAAATGAAATGCTAATTGTACCTTTAGGAATTTCAGAGACAGTGACAAGAAACTAAATGCTCTGTTCCTTTGCATCAGCAAGTCATAGATAATTGTATATCTACTCTTTACTCTTGTGAACTTCTGTAAAAAAAAAAAATGGAAGCACGTAAGAAGAAAGGCTTTTCTTTTCTTTAACTCGGCAAAGTAAACTCCTTCAGCCACCCTTCATCAATCTGCCTTAATATGCGTTGTGTTAACATGTTGACAATAGGCAAATCACAAAGTACTCCATTTATTCATTTTACAATAGGTTCATCAAATGAACCCCATGTAAGAAAATCTTTGGGGGGGAATTAGGAGGGAAATAAGAAACAATACCAACAAATTTAAGCATTAGATCATCATAGTTTGACTATGAATAACTTGCTTAGTGTTAATTAAAAAAGTTAAAATACCCTTTTGTAGTTAAAATATCCTAAGGTATAAAGATGAAAATTGAATAAGATCAAAAGCCTGAAACTAATTTATTGTTCATTGAAGGATTGTCATTCTAGTCTATAAAATAGTCCTTTCTATAAGAAAATGTTAATTTGACTACCACTGTTCAGTACTGTATTTTTTTTAAAAAAAATATTTTGTCATATTCAGTGCATAGTGGAAACATATTTTACAAAAAAAGCCTGATGTAAGGAGACTTATAAGCCATGCAATGCTCTCTGGGAAAAAAATATACAAATAGCCTCTTTCCAGAGGACAAGAACATGGTCTCCAGTGCCACCTGTTCTACTTATCAACTTTAAAAGGCAATATTGACCCTTAAAAGTGACTCAACAAACTAGAATCTTCTTGCATACAACCTGTATTTAATTATAGCCAACCTTTCTTCTGCAAAGGGTCATTTGGATATTAAGCATGATTTATGGGCCATAGAAAACTTAAAAATTAGTGTTCTATATTTGGTCAAATATTTAATTAACTCACCCCTTCATTGGCTGGAACTGCTTCTCTTTGGTGAACTGTGTGATGTTACCGTGTTTCCCCGAAAATAAGACCTCCCCCGAAAATAAGACATCCCAGGAGTTTTCAGGGAAGCTTTAATATAAGACATCCCCTGAAAATAAGACATAGCTGCGGTCAATAATGAAGTGTCATACAGCGGTGAAAGAGTTATAGACACTGCAGGACACTTCATTATAGGCAGCGGGCACCCCCAGAAGAGAGAAGACAGAAGAAAGAAGACCCCCGATCATACTCACCAGACGCCGACCGGGAGCAGGTGAGCGCATCAAGGTCCTGCCGCGGCGGAACACACACACACACACACATCAGGTCACACTCACTCACTCTCACACACACCTCACACACACACATCAGATCACAACCACACACTCACAACATCCGGCGATCTGATGTGTGTGTGTGTGTGTGTGTGTGAGAGAGATCTGATGTCAGCCAGACACAGGGGAGCACAGCTGCAGGGAGATCACATGGAGATCACAGGGAGAAGTGTGTGTGTGTGTGTGTGTGTGTGAGATCTGATGTCAGCCAGACGCAGGGGAGGCATGCAGCGTACCTGATGGGAGATCACAGAAGGATCTGGGATCCATACAGACGCCCTGGGCTGGTAAGTATGACGATCCTGGGATGGGGGGGCAGTCTGCTTTTTGTGGGGGGTAAACTTACCCCTAACCATGTCTCCTCGAGAATAAGACACCCCCTGAAAATAAGACATAGTGCTTTTTTCAGGGCAAAAAAAAAAGTGTCTTATTTTCGGGGAAACAGGGTAGGTAGTATTGATGATGTTGCTACGCACAACTGCTTTTCCAGCATTGCATCAGACAGTCTGGAGCGCAGTGAAAGTTTTGTAATAAGTTTTAAAAAGAGGTGCTCGCAACAGTAAGTTGATTCAAATACAGATGTATATTTCATTGCATGTCTCCTCAATATGGTAAATTCACCACACATGAAACATTTATAGAAATCAAGCAGTGGATGGTTTGGAGTATACATCACATAGGAGACATGATACTGCTGTATATATTATAATGGAGACACTAAAACTACTGTATATACATCATACACTATAAGCACTGACCCTCGACCCAGAGTTCTCAACGAACTCTAGGTAACAGTCTGGCCACCCGAGTAATAAAAAAAAAATAAAAGAAAAAAGAATGAAAATAAGAATAAAGCAAGCGCTTTATACCTACTGATCTCTGCGCAGGAGTACACTGTTTCCAGTCTGCTCACTCTACTTCTGGTGCTGCTCATTATCTTCTCGAATATGCACTGCTTTCCCTGCCTATCGGCAGTGTCGGCATGTCTGATTGTGTTATAATGTGTCTGACTGCAACCAATCAAAGGCACTGTGTCTGCATCTAGATTGGTGTAAAAATAAATAAATAAATAAATAAATTAGTGTAAGTTCCCCATTTATATTATGGTACACAACCATGATAAAGCATTCGGCCCCAGCCTTGCACGTTATCTTGGCTGTGTATAAAAATAAGAAAAAACGCATGTGGCTTTTTAAAAAATATTATTTAAATTAATAATATAAAAATACTGGTGTGAGGTGCCCCAATTTTGATACCCAGGCATGATAAAGCAGACATCTGGGAGCTTGAATTCTCAGGTTGGGGAGGCCCATGCTAATTGGCCCCCAACCTAAAACTAGCAGCCTGCAGCCGCCAGGATTGTCACATCCATTAGATGTGACAATCCCGGAGATTTACCTGGCTCATCCCTGGTGTGGTGGAAAACAGCTCACAGCTGCCACTAAGCCCTAGATTAGTAATGGGAGGTGTCTATTAGACCACCCATTACTAATCTGTTAGTGAAAAGAAATAAAGACAAATATCAAAATAATCCTTTATTTTAAATAAAATACATAAAACACACCCTCTGTCACCGCTTTATTAACCCCCAAAACACCCAGGTCTCACGTAATCCACAAGAGGTTACTTGACTATTTTGGCTTTCCTACATCTGAAGTGAAGTATCATGGCTGGGTATCATTATAAGGAGACCCTACACCGATTATTTTACAGCAGTAGAAATGCACACACAGCACCTCTGATTGAAATCAGTCAGACACACTGTCATACAGGGCAGTGGCGTGTCTGCCTGCAACCAATCTGAGATGCAGGGACTGCTGGTAGGCTGGGGAAGCAGTGCATATGCATGAAGGATAATGAGCTGCCCCAGAAGTAGCGTTAGAGCTGCACTTGAATCTTTGGATTATAATTAGAAATGAGCGGACTCGTATAAGTTCTGTTCAGCGGGTTCAACCAGAATTTAGATAAAGTTCGGTTTGGGACCCGGTCTTGACCTGAAACCCAATGGAAATGACAAATTGAGCCGTTCAGGTCTCCGCCTGCATGCAGCTAGCCATAAACAGAACACTTTCAGGGAGGGTGGATAGTGTTTTCCATTTTTTTTGTTTGGTGCACACTACATCCAATCACTCTGCTGTTACCCCTAGTGCATGCCGATCAAACACTGCACTGGGATGAGCACCAAGAATGCCTGAGCTCAGCGATGCTCATACTAGTGGATTGCATACCCAATTACATACATACAAATACATACATTGCACCCAAACTCCGAACCAGAACTCTGCTTTTTTGTAAAGTTTGGTACAAACACCAAACTTTGGGTTCACTCATCTCTAATTATAATTATTTACAGACTGAAAATAGCACTTCCATTTTCACAGTATTTTTCAGAACTGTACTAATGAACCTCAATCAGATTCAGCCTATTATATCCTTATGTGGAATGAGCTGTGCTCGCTGTCCTCAATCCCTGCATTGTAAAACATGGCATTCTTGGCTGGCCCTCATTATTTGTAGTCCCTGTGATGCTTCCCATGCTAGCTGCTCTATTCCTTGTGATGCAGAAAAAAAAACTGTGGAGAGATATAGCGCAATATCTTATCTGATATACAATGTCAAGTAAATGTATTTGAATACACTCATCTGACGGAGTTGTAACAGTCACAACACCTGTAACAGCATGGAAATTGTGATAGCAGCAGCCCCGGGGATGCAGTGGTAAAGATAGATGAGAATGGGTTTTGAATGCCGCGCTATCACAGGAAGCGATGTTGATTAGATATTCTCTTTATTCATGTGCAGGTCAAGTCAATGCGTTTCCGAGGTCGCAGCCTCCTTCTTCAGGACTTACAGAGAAAATCAACAATCTTTGACCTTGGAAACGCGTTGACTTGACCTGCACATTAATAAGGAGAATATTTAATCAACGACACTTCCTGTGATAGTGCGGCATTCAAAACCCATTCTCATCTATCTTTACCACTATTCCTTGTGATGGATGTGATAACTGCAGTGCATTATGGGGAATCCAGCAAGGCTAATGTCATTAGCTTGCTCTTTGAGTCATTACTAGAGTTGAGTGAGTACCTAACTTTTTGTACTCGCTATACTCATAACGAATACTGTTTAATACTTGCATATTCATTCCGAATAGCATGTGCAATGCAAATCAATGGGGAATAATCACAATGTAACGAGTAATCTGAATTCCACACTTTTTGCTACTCGCATGAATAATACGGCATTCGGGTTACACATTACTTTGCAAGTTTTTCCCCATTGACTTGCATTGCACATGCTATTTGGAATGAATATGCGAGTATTAGACAGTACTCATTACGTGTATAGCGAGTATGAATAGTTAGGTACTCACTCAACTTTAATTCTATGTACATAGATAGTGTGAGTTGGTTGACTAAGCCACTTGCCTGCACCCCGCTGATGAAGCATTTGCGATAACGCGCGTCCGGGAGAAAGGTTGCTCACTCACCCACTCTGGGACTGCCAGCTTAGACCCTCTATTCTCATACTATGGGTAAGTCTTGAACTATTTGTCTCTATACTGGACTATTTGATCCTGTAGTGTTCCTCCATTATAAGCTCACTAGACGTAGTACTTACTATTTAGCTCATGGAGTAAAGATGGGTTGATGTGGCTAGTTTCCCAGGTGGGTGGGTGTGAGTTAATCCACCTACCTCATTATTGACTATATGGAAAATGCACATTTTTATATTGTATGTTTATCCTTCAATAAAAATTCGTTTTTATATTGGAATTAGTCTCCTCAAGTGTGTTTGCACTAAGTATTCAATTGTTTGGGAGTATATTCTATATTATTGTCCGTACAGGGGATTGTGATTGTTTTCACTATGATAAAACTGCAAAAATGTATTTTCCCCTTTCTGTCTATGACCTATTTGATAGTGTTTAATACTTGCGTATACATTCCGAATAGCATGTGCAATGCAAATCAATGGGGAATAATCACAACGTAACGAGTAATTTGAATTCCACACTTTTTGCTACTCGCACGAATAATACGGCATTCGGGTTACTCATTACTTTGAAAGTTTTTCCCCATTGACTTGCATTGCACATGCTATTTGGAATGAATATGCGAGTATTAGACAGTACTCATTACGTGTATAGCGAGTATGAATAGTTAGGTATTCACTCAACTTTAATTCTATGTACATAGATAGTGTGAGTTGGTTGACTAAGAAGGCTGTTAAAAATCTAATAACTGGAAAATAGTTTCATATCAAAATCACCCATACAACCGTATGGGTCAGGGAAAAACTCAACACATTTATAGCATCTTAGTTGCAACTTAGTGCTGTCCATTATTCACTGACTGTTCAATAAGAGAAGCTTGAGAAACATCCATAAGTTGGGTTTCTTTTGCACATTCAAAAAATTGATGAACCACTGATTGTAAAACTGAGGCACTGACCAAATACTGATAAAAATCTCACCCAAATCACTGATGAAATTCAACTACACAATGTTTTGACATAATTTAAGCAGATAATTAAAGGCTTGTTTGCATTTTCATTAGTCTTTCCTAATTTATCATGCGATGTGATATTTCAATCCCAAATCATACATTGCCCTTTTATTCCTTGTAAAATTCTTTAACGTACCATAGGAAACTGCAAACAAATCACCACCATTACATAATCTTAAGCGGTGTTAAACCATAAACAGTTCTTTGAATGCCTATTTTGCCAATTGTGTTCCAAATTCCATGACAGTTGTAACTTCAAAAGATTTATAAAAAGACTTCTGAAACCTACTGTATTTTTCGGACTATAAGACGCACCGGACCATAAGACGCACCCTGGTTTTAGAGGAGGAAAATAGGAAAATAAAATTTTAAGCAAAAAATGTGGTCATGACACACTGTTATGGGGCGAGGATCTGCTGCTGACACTGTTATGGGGGTAATGTCCCCAAATTCTCTACTAAGGTACCGTAATGATCCTCCCGCCTTGTATATAATCCCCATCCTTGTATATATATGTCCCTCATCCTGGTATAGCCCCCATCCAGCTATATACCACCATCCTAGTATAGCCCCCATCCTGCTACATAGCACCATCCTGGTATATGCCCTCATCCTGCTACATACCCTCATCCTGGTATATACTGCCATCCTGGTATATGCCCTCATCCTGCTATATACCCCATCCTGCTATATGGCCTGCATCCTGTGGCACACAAAAAAATAAACGTTTATACTCACCTTTCCTCACTCCAGCAGAATCGCTCATCTTCCTGAGTCTGTCAGCAGCAGTGCTGCTGAGCTGTGTGGAGCCTTCACTGTTCCCTGCAGCATCGCAATGTCCTCCTGTCTGCCGGCCCGCTGATGTATGTGGAGACTAGCGATGCGCACAGCGATGACGTCATCGTTGTGCGTGCTCTCCACACACATCAGCGGGCGGGCAGACAGGAGGACTTTGCGATGCTGCACGGAATGGTGACGAGTGAGTATACTTATTCACTGCACCCCACACTGATGCTGATACATGGGGGGCAGTAAATACAGCCACACATGATCCCTCCAGACTGTAGTTACCAGCGGTCATCACGCGGGCTGTTAATTATGTGCACATTCCCTGCCAATCATCCTGCCCACCTGTCAGCGCCGACTTCAGCGCTGAGAGATGATGGGCGGGAGGATGGGCATGCATATGAAATGAGCTGGCCCATGTTGTCACGGCAGGTGCTGCTACAGCCTGCACATGCCGCCGATGACCCGCTCCACCGCAGCACCCTCATTCTCCGCAGCCATCCCCTACATTAAGAGTATAAGACGCATCCCCCACTTTCCCCCAACATTTGGGGGAAAAAAGTGCATCTTATAGTCTGAAAAATATGGTATAATTCTTTCAGACGTGTAAGTAAGGAACTGTCTTTCTGTCCATCAAGATCGTAAAAATGGTCATATATATAACATATTGACTTCAAATGCAAATTTAATAGATATACATTTACATACATAATAAATATGATTAACTTCATTCATTTACAACTAACAATACAAACAATAATAAATTTGAATCGTTAGATGCAAAAATAAAAAAGGAATATGTACACACTGATATGGGAAAAGTTGCCACTACATGGGTTGTAACACTTAATATTGGTACTGGCTATAATACGCATGCAAGTAAAACAACACAATGTATGTTTAAAAGTCTCAAAGATCTATTATGTATTCACAGACTTAAAATAACTCTCAACAAGCAAAAACAGAAAAAAAAAATCTAAAAATACAAGCAAGACCTCATCAAATGAGAACAAAGTAACTGGACTAGCCTTAAAGTAATCCCACTGCCGAGAAAACATACCAAGACATACACCTCAAAATGGTAAAAGCCATCCCAACACGTGTTTCACCTTTGCTTTCTCCACCATAGAGTGCTGTTTTCTCATATTTTAGAGGAATTGCAGGTGCCTAATAATTACTATCTAGACCATATTGTAGGTTTGTGTACTTTTAAAGTACCTATAACTTTTAAAAGAACCAAGAAATTATCAAATCAATTTGTAATATTTTCTATTATTATCAGTTAACTTTATATTGTTTATACAGTGCTCTCAAGTAGCGTTGAGCGTGGTTCGCGGTTCGAGGTTCTCCAGTTCGCGGCTCGAGTGATTTTGGGGGCTGTTCTAGATCGAACTAGAACTCGAGTTTTTTGCTAAAGCTCGATAGTTCTAGATACGTTCGAGAATGGTTCTAGCAGCAAAAAGACAAGCTAATTACTAGCTGGCTTTCCGCTGTAGTAGTGTAAGTCACTCTGTGACTCACACTATTATGAAATTTCAGTGTATAGTGTGCGGGAACAGCGCATTCAGATTTTTTTTTTCCTTGTCTTCCTTCCCTAAGCGCGCGCGTGTAGTGGGGCGGGCCAGCATGTCAGCCAATCCCAGACACACACACAGCTAAGTGGACTTTTAGCCAGAGAAGCAACGGCATGTGTGATAGGATGTCCATGTCACATGTCCCTGCATTATAAAAACGGACATTTTCCTCCAGCACGCCATTATCTGCCTTCTGCGTCTTGGTGTCAGTCACCGCTGGCGTAGCTCCTGTCTCCGATACTGCTGTGTACGCTCTATACACAGCGCTATACAGAATAGGGATAGAAGTTTCTTTCAGCCCTTGTAAGGGCTAATACCGGCAGGGTCAGAGCCATAGGTGACAGTCAGGTCCGTGAAAACAGATTTTAACAGCTACACAAGATGACAGCGTCTGTGTAGCTAAGGTCAGGAATTTCCTCGCTGCATTTCCCCATTAGGAGGGATAGAAAGGGAGGCTTCCTTTCCTCTACCCAGACCCACAACCCTGCCACTGTACCCTCCTGCCCTTTGCACACTCAAACTCATTGTTACTAAGCCATTATACTAGCAAACACTGAGGAAACTTAGTGGCATCCTAAAAGTGGCTGTTGGACTTCATTATTGTCCCACTAGTGCAAAGATGTTTGCAGCACGTCTGCCTGCATTGCACACTCAAACTTATTGTTACTAAGCCATTATACTAGCAAACACTGAGGAAACTTAGTGGCATCCTAAAAGTGGCTATTGAACTTCATTATTGTCCCACTAGTGCAAAGATATTTGCAGCACGTCTGCTTGCATTGCACACTCAAACTCATTGTTACTAAGCCATTATACTAGCAAACACTGAGGAAACTTAGTGGCATCCTAAAAGTGGCTGTTGGACTTCATTATTGTCCCACTGGTGCAAAGCTATTTCTAGCACCTCTGCATGACACCCTCCTGCTCTGTTTTTAATAAGCTATAATAATAGCAAAAAATGCTGCCATTTAGTGGCATACAAGAAGTGGCTGTTGTACTCCATTAGTGTTCCACTGGTGCCAAGCTATTTCTAGCACCTCTGCATGATACCCTCCTCCTCTGTTTTTAATAATCTATAATAATAGCAAAAAATGCTGCCATTTAGTGGCATACAAGAAGTGGCTGTTGTACTCCAATAGTGTCCCACTGGTGCCAAGCTATTTCTAGCACCTCTGCATGACACCCTCCTGCTCTGTTTTTAATAAGCTATAATAATAGCAAAAAATGCTGCCATTTAGTGGCATACAAGAAGTGGCTCTTGTACTCCATTAGTGTCCCACTGGTGCCAAGCTATTTCTAGCACCTCTGTATGACACCCTCCTGCTCTGTTTTTAATAAGGTATAATAATAGCAAAAAATGCTGCCATTTAGTGGCATACAAGAAGTGGCTGTTGTACTCCATTAGTGTTCCACTGGTGCCAAGCTATTTCTAGCACCTCTGCATGACACCCTCCTGCTCTGTTTTTAATAAGCTATAATAATAGCAAAAAATGCTGCCATTTAGTGGCATACAAGAAGTGGCTGTTGTACTCCATTAGTGTCCCACTGGTGCCAAGCTATTTCTAGCACCTCTGCATGACACCCTCCTGCTCTGTTTTTAATAAGCTATAATAATAGCAAAAAATGCTGCCATTTAGTGGCATACAAGAAGTGGCTGTTGGACTTCCATTAGTGTTCCACTATTGCAAATCTATTTCCAGCACCTCTGCATTGCACACTCAGACTCATTGTTACTAAGCCATTATACTAGCAAACACTGAGGAAACTTAGTGGCATCCTAAAAGTGGCTGTTGGACTTCCATTTGTGTCCCACTGGTGCAATTCTATTTGCAGCACCTCTGCATGACACCCTTATGCACATTTTGCTACGCTAATTTTTTAGCAAACTCAGGGAATTCCTTGCTGCATTTGATCATTCGAAGGGATAGAAAGTGAGGCTTCCTTTACTGTCCTGGTACCCACAGAACACAGCCACTGTACCCACGTGTCCACTTTTTCCATGCTATTTAATTTGCCCAAAGAGCTGACTCTTTTTCTGCCTTCCTAAAATTGTCTGTAATACTAAGTTAGTGTTCCTTTGCTGCCAAGCAAGGTACAACACATGTGCATTCTACACTCCTTTCTATTTCTGGAATGCAATTATTAAATGCAGGTAGTCCAGCCAATCTGTGACGAAGGTGCAGGTGTGGATATAATGTAGCCTGCATCCAATGTTGGTTTTCTCGATGTCTGACAGCTCAACAATACCATCTGTTTCCACTTCCAAAACAAGTGATGACCTGCCAATCACACTCCCTGTTGCGTGTAAAGGGGTGGAAGTTCAGTGTGAAAAACCATGTGAGACTGCTGTCCCCACAGTCACAGAGGATGAAGAGCACGCAGATGCACTTGATGGGGCAGGCGGTGGTTGCACAGGCACGCTAGGCCGCATTGTAGCACAGTGAAATTCACATTGCGACTTATGCTTCATTTTAAGTCGTGTACAGAATGGGCTCCCCAGTATGCAGCAAATCCAGGCAACAGGAAAAGGACTCTAGTCAGTTGGGTTGATAAATGATTGTTTAACTTTACCAAAACAAACAATAAGAACCATGCAGACAATTTAAATAATTGAACAATCTATTCTGTTGCCTACTACCTGCTAATCCCTCTGCGTAGCAGTAATTGTGTGTTTGTGCATGTGTGTGTGTGCGAACACGACTTACTAGTGGCGCATCAAAAGAGCTTCCCAGTTATCTACCTAAACATAGACAAAACACATTACCCCCCCTGAATACCCTTGTTAGATGAAGCCTCACAGATAAGGCAGATGATAACAGTGTGAATGCAAACCACACAGCTCTGAAACACAGTCATGGAAATCTTGAAAATCAACAGTCAATGCAAACATGTGTTGCTGTCCGTCTATGATTTAAACTGTACGTGACAATTTGACAGTGCAGAGGCAGCAAGTCTTATTGTCTATAAATAGTCGGCCTACCCAGAACAGATATATGTTTTGCTAATAAAACAAAGTATTGCGTGCCCGCATTATTGTCTGGGCACAGCCTACCGTACCCGGGTACTGTGATGTCCAGTTGCCATAAATACAGACTTTACGCTCCTCTCACGGTAACCAGTATAGACAGCACCGTAAGAATGTTGGTCTGTGGCACAGGATGCTGCTCACTGGCGTTACGGTACTCCTCACCAAACTCCAAAATGACTTCCCTCACAAATGAACGAAGTGTTTCCGCGGTGGCTCCTTGCTGTAACACACACCTTTAGCTTTTTCTTCTGTTCATAGACAGCATCTCCAAGTCCACACCCGAAGAGCAATTTCTCCTCCACGTCTAAGTGTGGAGAGGCAGCTAGTGCGCATGCGTGTGCCGATTTACCCCAGCCACAGCCTAACTCCAGTGTTTCGCCTAGTGAGTATGCTCAGCCTGACTGTGCCATTCCTGAGGCTAAGTCTTCATTTCGGGAAACAGCGCATGCTCCCACACTTAGTGCGAAAAGCCTCTTTGCATAGGTACTTGCATTCCGTTCCAGGTCTAAGTCCTGTTTTGTGCCTAATCACCATGCTAAAGCTGATAGTCTTTTTTCAGAGACTGTATTTCATGCTACTGAGCATGCTCAGGCACTTACTGCATCAGAGACTAGGTCCGGTAATGAACTCTTTGGCCCTGCCCCCTGATGTGGGGGGCCCATATAGACCACAGGGCATCAGGTGTCCTGACGATGTGGCCAAGCCACTCCCAAATGGCTTGCAGAGGCCCGCCCCTATGACTTGTCACCTCATTATTGATGGTCAGACGATGACTGGTGAGGTGTTTGTGTCGTGGCAGCCATGACGTCATTATTGAAGTTGCTGTTCCAAATAGGACGCTAGTTATGCCACTCATGACGTGTCACTCTGCTTTTGTCTCCAGGAGGTGCATTGTGGTCCACCCTGGTTTGGGGCGGACCCAGGTTATAAAACGGGCTGGAGCCAACAAGGAGGTGCGCAGTCTTCTATTATGCTCCGAAAGAGCACACCTCCATGTGTTGAACCCATAGCGGCTTTAGGCCAGAGGTAGGCAGGGATAGGGCGTCAATGCAGGCCGCCACCACAGTTGGTAACGCAGAACGGTTAAGACCAGCTCCTATCCTACAAGTCCTGCTTGTGCAGCCCAGTGGCATTAACAGGCCTGCTGCTGCTGATGCGCCTGCTGTCCACAGGTGTGGCCCCAATGCACACGGTCAGCATACTCAATGGCCCCTGTGATGTTAACAGGGAGTTCCTGGGTTGGGTGGGCGTGTGGACCCTGTGACGCTAACAGGGCTCCCAGTCTCCAGATCCGAGTGGCGTCTAACTCGGTTCAGGCTACTATTAGTTTCATAGCCACACAGCTCTGTATCCTCCACCTAACTAGAGATGAGCGAACCGGACGCGGACTGCATAGGAAACAATGGCAGGCAATCACAAACACATAAAAACACCTAGAAACACCCTCAAAGGTGTCCAAAAGGTGACAAACAACTCACAACACAACATAAACACATGGGAAAGTGACAAGGACATATACTCATGCGAAAACAAAACAGCTGGACAAGGAAAAAGAGTAGGAGACACAGATATATGAGTATATGCAAGGAAACATCAATGCCATTACTGTGCAACTTGAGCCCTGCTCATTTTAGGCTTCCAATCTGGATAAATTGCCTGAGCTTGCCACGTACGCCTTGGGGATCTTGTCGTGTCCTGCAGCCAGTGTTCTCTCGGAACCTGTCTTCAGTGCTGCTGGGGGTCTGCTGGCAGATAAGCACACGTGTCTGTCCACTGACAATGTGGATATGGCTCTCAGAGGACTTTTCTTCCCCTGGGTCAGCCAGGGGAGGCGAAAGGCACGCGTATTTTTGAGAGTGCTTCATGCAAAGCATCTTTTTCATTTTGAAAAGGGGGGTCAAGTGATGCCAGTCAAGTGGGGTGTGTGTGGCCCAATTAGTGGAAACGAGGGAGACTGTGGTTGGAGTCCCCTCGCTTTTGAAAAAAGAACCAAGATGAACAAGTCATGACTCTCAGAGGACTTTTCTTCCCCTGGGTCATCCAGGGGATGGGAAAGGCACGCATATTTTTGAGAGTGCTTCATGCAAAGCATCTTTTTCATTTTGAAAAGGGGGATCAAGTGATGCCAGTCAAGTGGGGTGTGAGTGGCCCAATTAGTGGAAACGAGGGAGACTGTGGTTGGAGTCCCCTCGCTTTTGAAAAAAGAACCAAGATGAACAAGTCATGGCTCTCAGAGGACTTTTCTTCCCCTGGGTTATCCAGGGGACGGGAAAGGCATGCGTATTTTTGAGAGTGCTTCATTCAAAGCATCTTTTTCTTTTTCAAAAGGGGGGTCAACTGATGCCAGTCAAGTGGGGTGTGTGTGGTCCAATTAGTGGCAACGAGGGAGACTGTGTTTGGAGTTCCCTCGCTGTGTTTTACATGATTTTCGAAGGGCATGACATGCCTAAGAGGTTGAGTTTCATCATCTGCAACTTGTTGGCAACAGAAAGGCTGCCTTTACACCCTTTTGAGACCGAGGATTTTCGAGACCTTATGCCCATTGCAGTGCCCCAAGAGCCGATGGCCAGTCGTCACTCCTTCTCCAAGAAAGGCGTGCCCGCGCTACCACAGCAGGTCGCACACAACCTCACCGATTCCTTGAGAAACTCTGTGTGTGACAGGGTGCATTTCACCACAGATACTTGGACCAGTAAGCATGGACAGGAGAGTTACATGTTGCTGACTGGGCACTGGGTAACTATGGTGAGAGATGGAGAAGGGTTTGCTGTACAAGTCTTGCCGTCGACACGACTTGTGTGTCAATCCTTCATCTGTATGTACAAGTTCCTCCACTGCTTCTGCCTCCTCAACCTCGTGTGGGTCCTCCACCTCGGCCCAAACCCTGTGTGGTCAGGCCACCCGCGTTGTAACTGCGCCCAAGGAATCCCACACACCTCCTTACTATGCTGGCAGCAGAGCTCAAGGCTATCAAGCGGTCAAATGTTTACTTTGAAATGTAGGGGAAATGTGAGACACCGCTGAGGAATTGTGGACGGTTAGCTCTGGAGAGTGAGACCGAGTTTCATCAATGGTTGTCTCCACTCAACCAGCAGCCAGGGAAGGTCGGGTGCGACAATAATGCAAACCAGTCTGCGACCCTTCTTCAGGGCAATGTGGCACACGTGCCTTGTATGGCTCACGTGTTGAACCTGGTTGTCCAGTAATTTTTAAAACACTATCCCGGCCTACATGGCCTTCTGCAGAGGGCACGGTGTAACGCCTGCCTGGATCGACACACTCAGATGGGCTGTAAAGGATAGGCTAGAGGCAAGCCACTCACCAAGCTGGACACCCAGAACCCTGAAACCCTTTAACCCCTATACAGTGATTTGGAATTACACAGGGCCCAAGTTGATCAATACCTGTGGAAGGCTGCAGTTCCAGAGAATAGTAGTCATGCAGGGTCAAAAACATTACTTGAGGAAGAGGAACAGAATGGGATGGCCAGGACTTAATCAGAAAACAAGCAGAGGTGAAATGCGGATCGGCCAACGAGGTACATAAACAGCAAGCAGGAAAAGTAGTCAGGTAACAAGCACACAAACTCATAAAACTGAACTGGGGGTAACAGTAACAAGAGGTTCATAGCTTTGTCTGGCAGTGGTCTGCAGACAGGAGGGGCCTAAAAAAGGGTGTGGTGTCTTCCCATTGGTTGTAGCTGAATTATGGTACTTCATCTGTGAGATACCCACCACCTACATTCAGCCTGTGGTTCTGTATCTGTCAAGGTAACGCAACCCAGTGGGTGACCATAACCTGCGTCCACCTGCGCCGCAGGCATCGACTCCTTTCCCATCATCAGCACTATGCACGAAAGGAACACGTTGTCACCTGGCGACCGGAGTACAAATTGATTGAGTGGACTACGTTGGTGACTTAACAGCCGTGTGCGGCAATGATGCAAACCTGTCTGCGGCCCTTCGTCAGGGCAATGTGACACACGTGCCTTGTATGGCTCACGTGTTGAATCTGATTCTCCAGCAATTTTAAAATACCATCCCGGCCTACATGGCCTTGTGCAGCGGGCACGCTGCTATGTGCTCACTTTCATCCTTCGCACCCAGCAGCTCAACAACTTTCATCGCTCCTGAAGTCTTAGGGTCTGGTGGTTAAACGCCGGAAATGCGATGTTCCGACACGCAGGAATTGGAATCTGCACATGTTGCAGCGTCTGTGGCAGCACCGCAGAGCCCTGCTGAAATATGGTATGACGTATACCCTGGGCTAACTTGATCCAGAAGTGGTGCAGATCACGCTGCTGGAGTGGTGTCAGATCAAGGACCTATGCACCCTTCTACACAGTTTACAAATATCGACGAAGATCTTTAGCACTGGCGATGCCATTCTCAGCGTGACAATTCTGACCATCTACAAGATGGAGCACACTGTATGCATTATTCGGAGTCAGGTGTTGGTCCAAGAGGAAGGGGAGGAAGTACAGGAGGAGTCATATGCAGAAGGGATAATAAGATCTACAAGGTTCAGACGGTGAGCGGCACCTAGGCGGAAGTCAAGGGACGATGGGGGAGAGGGATTAACAAGGGCGCATAGTATCTGCAAAAATTGTTGAGGAAGGTGCAGGAGCCCATGAAGAAATGGAGGATGAACTGGCGATGGGCATGGAAGACTCAGCAGATGAGTGAGAGCTTGCTCACATTTAGGTTGTGCGAGGTTGGGGGGAGAAGGCAGAGGAAGGAGGCACGATTCTCACCTCTCCGCCACCAACACACCAAGGACTTGGTCCTCCTGGATGCACAAGACACATGAGCGCCTTCTTGCTGCACTACCTACAACATGACCCTCGGATTGTACGAATTCGAAGTAATGCTAACTACTGGGTTGCCACACTGTTAGATCCCCGGTACAAGACAAAATTTGGCGAAATAATTCCTGCCATAGAAAGGGACGCACGTATACAGGAGTATCTGCAGAAGGTGGTACGGATTCTTAGATCTGCTTTTCCAGTAAACACCAGTGCTGCACAAAGTGAATCTCAACGCTTTGTCATGGATAGGAGGAAATGGTCTTTTACTTGTCCACATCGGAGGGACCGAGGGCTGGCTGCTGTACTGAGATGGCATTGAGTACGGTGTCCCTGCAGAGTTGCACTTTTGGTCATATACCAAATGAGTTGAAAAAGGACAGATGCTGGTGGAAGGGGGAACAGGTATGTTAGAAAGGGGAAAAAAGTTTTTGTCCGTGGGTTTGGTGGTTAAGCAAAAGTAACATTTGATGAAGAAACACCACCTGTTACGGTGGGACTGGCAGATTTGGATAAGGTGGTATATACTATGTTACCGCTATATAACGAAAATTAATAAGAAAAGAAAGAGAAAGGTATATATCCCCATCAGCAGTCAATGTCCACCGTGCTCCCAGATGGAAAAGGAGAGGTTGGCAACTGGAAGGTTAGATGGAGGATACAAATCTGTGTGGCTATTAAACTAATAGTTGCCTGAACCGAGTTAGATGCCACTCGGATCTGGAGACTGGGAGCCCTGTTAGCGTCACAGGGTCCACACGCCCAGCCAGCCCAGGAACTCCCTGTTAACATCACAGGGGCCATTCAGTACGCTGACCGTGTGCATTGGGGCCACACCTGTGGACAGCAGGCGCGTCAGCAGCAGCAGGCCTGTTAATGCCACTGGGCTGCACAAGCAGGACTTGTAGGACAGGAGCTGGTCTTAACCGTTCTGCGTTACCAACTGTGGTGGTGGCCTGAATCGACGAACTATCCCTGCCTACCTCTGGCCTAAAGCCGCAATGGGTTCAACACATGGAGGTGTGCTCTTTCGGAGCATAATAGAAGACTGCGCACCTCCTTGTTGGCTCCAGCCCGTTTTATAACCTTGGTCCGCCCCAAACCAGGGTGGACCACAATGCACCTCCTGGAGACAAAAGCAGAGTGACACGCCATGAGTGGCATAACTAGCGTCCTATTTGGAACCGCAACTTCAATAATGACCTCATGGCTGCCACGACACAAACACCTCCCCAGTCATCGTCTGACCATCAATAATGAGGTGACAAGTCATAGGGGCGGGCCTCTGCAAGCCATTTGGGAGTGGCCTAGCCACATCGTCAGGACACCTGATGCCCTGTGGTCTATATGGGCCCCCCACATCAGGGGGCAGGGCCAAAGAGTTCATTACCGGACTTAGTCTCTGATGCAGTAAGTGCCTGAGCATGCTCAGTTGCATGAAATACAGTCTCTGAAAAAAGACTATCAGCTTTAGCATGGTGTCTAGGCACAAAACAGGACTTAAACCCGGCACGGAATGCAAGTACCTGTGCAAAGAGGCTTTTTGCACTAAGTGTTGGAGCATGCGCTGTATCCCGAAATGAAGACTTAGCCTCAGGAATGGCACAGTCAGGCTGAGCATACTCACTAGGGGAAACACTGTAGTTAGGCTGCAGCTGGGGTAGATCGGCACACGCATGCGCACTAGCTGCCTCTCCACACTTACACGTGGAGGAGAAATTGCTCTTCGGGTGTGGACTTGGAGATGCTGTCTATGAACAGAAGGAAAAGCTAAAGGAAGCCTCACTTTCTATCCCTCCGAATGATCAAATGCAGCAAGTAATTCACTGAGTTTGCTATAAAATTAGCGTAGCAAAATGTGCATGAGGGTGTCATGCAGAGATGCTGCAAATAGATTTGCACCAGTGGGGCACTAATGGAGTACAACAGGCAGTTCTATGATGCCACTAAATGGCAGTATTTTTTGCTATCATTATAGCTTATTAAAAACAGAGCAGGAGGGTGTCATGCAGAGGTTCTGTAAATAGCTTGGCACCTGTGGGGCACAAATGGAGTACAACAGCCACTTCTTGTATGGCACTAAGTTGCAGCTGTTTTTGCTATTATTATAGCTTTTAAAAACATAGCAGGAGGGTGTCATGCAGAGGTGCTGCACATACATTTGCACCAGTGGGGCACTAATGGAGTACAACAGCCACTTCTTGTATGCCACTAGGTTTACTCAATTTTTGGTATTCTAATGTCTTAGTAAGTAACAATGAGTTTGAGTGTGCAATGCAGGCAGAGGTGCTGCAAATATCTTTGCACTTGTGGGACGATACAGAAGTCCAACAGCCACGTTTAGGATGCTACTAAGTTCACTCAGTGTTTGCTAGTATAATGGCTTAGTAACAATGAGTTTGAGTGTGCAATGCAGGCAGAGGTGCTGCAAATATCTTTGCACTTGTGGGACGATACAGAAGTCCAACAGCCACGTTTAGGATGCCACTAAGTTCACTCAGTGTTTGCTAGTATAATGGCTTAGTAACAATGAGTTTGAGTGTGCAATGCAGGCAGACGTGCTGCAAATATCTTTGCACTAGTGGGACTATACAGAAGTACAATAGCCACGTTTAGGATGCCACTAGGTTCACTCAGTGTTTGCTAGTATAATGGCTTAGTAACAATGAGTTTGAGTGTGCAATGCAGGCAGACGTGCTGCAAATATCTTTGCACTAGTGGAACTATACAGAAGTACAATAGCCACGTTTAGGATGCCACTAGGTTCACTCAGTGTTTGCTAGTATAATGGCTTAGTAACAATGAGTTTGAGTGTGCAATGCAGGCAGACGTGCTGCAAATATCTTTGCACTAGTGGGACTATACAGAAGTCCAATAGCCACGTTTAGGATGCCACTAGGTTCACTCAGTGTTTGCTAGTATAATGGCTTAATAACAATGAGTTTGAGTGTGCAATGCAGGCAGATGTGCTGCAAATATCTTGGCACTAGTGGGACTATACAGAAGTCCAATAGCCACGTTTAGGATGCCACTAAGTTCACTCAGTGTTTGCTAGTATAATGGCTTAGTAACAATGAGTTGGAGTGTGCAAAGGGCAGGAGGGTACAGTGGCAGGGTTGTGGGTCTCTGGGTAGAGGAAAGGAAGCCTGCCTTTCTATCCCTCCTAATGGGGAAATGCAGCGAGGAAATCCCTGACCTTAGCTACACAGATGCTGTCATCTTGTGTAGCTGTTAAACTCTGTTTTCACGGACCTGTCACCTATGGCTCTGACCCTGCCGGTATGAGCCCTTAAAAGGACTGATAGAAAGTGCTATCCCTAAGCTGTCCAGCGCTGTGTATGGAGCGTATACAGCAGTATCGGCGATAGGAGCTGCGCCAGTGATGTCTGACACCAAGGACGCAGAAGGCAGATAATGGCGTGCTGGAGGAAAATGTCCGGTTTTATAATGCAGGGACATGTGACATGGACATCCTATCACACATGCCGTTGCTTCTCTGGCTAAAAGTCCACTTAGCTGTGTGTGTGTCTGGGATTGGCTGACATGCTGGTCCGCCCCACTACACGCGCGCGCTTAGGGAAGGAAGACAAGGAAAAAAAAAAAAATGGCGATCGCCATTATACATACAGCAGTGATCTGAATGCGCTGTTCCCGCACACTATACACTGAAATGTCATAATAGTGTGAGTCACAGAGTGCTGCTAGAACCGTTCTTGAACATAACTAGAACTATCGAGCTTTTAGCAAAAAGCTCGAGTTCTAGTTCGATCTAGAACAGCCCCCAAAATCACTCAAACCGCGAACTGGGGAACCACGAACCACGAACCGCGCTCAACTCTACACCTAACCTTCCAGTTGCCAACCTCTCCTTTTCCATCTGGGAGCACGGTGGACACTGACTGCTGATGGGGATATATACCTTTCTCTTTCTTTTCTTATTAATTTTCGTTATATAGCGGTAACATAGTATATACCACCTTATCCAAATCTGCCAGTCCCACCGTAACAGATGGTGTTTCTTCAGCAAATGTTACTTTTGCTTAACCACCAAACCCACGGACAAAAACTTTTTTCCCCTTTCCAACACACCTGTTCCCCTTTCCACCAGCATCTGTCCTTTTTCAACTCATTTTGTATATGACCAAAAGTGCAACTCTGCAGGGACACCATACTCAATGCCATCTCAGCAAAGCAGCCAGCCCTCGGTCCCTCAGATGTGGACAAGTAAAAGACCATTTCCTCCTATCCATGAAAAAGCATTGAGATTCACTCTGTGCAGCACTGGTGTTTAGTGGAAAAGCAGATATAAGATTGCGTGCCACCTTCTGCAGATAGTCCTGTATACGTGCGTCCCTTTCTATGGCAGGAATTATTTCGCCAAATTTTGTCTTGTACCGGGCATCTAACAGTGTGGCAACCAAGTAGTTAGCATTACTTCGAATTCGTACAATCCGAGGGTCATGTTGTAGGTAGTGCAGCAAGAAGGCGCTCATGTGTCTTGTGCATCCAGGAGGACCAAGTCCTTGGTGTGTTGGTGGCAGAGAGGTGAGAATCGTGCCTCCTTCCTCTGCCCTCTCCCCCCAACCTCGCACAACCGAAATGTGAGCAAGCTCTCACTCATCTGCTGAGTCTTCCATGCCCATCGCCAGTTCATCCTCCATTTCTTCATGGGCTCCTGCACCTTCCTCAACACTTTTTGCTGATATTATGCGCCCTTGTTAATCCCTCTCCCCCACCATGACTGCCACCTAGGTGCCGCTGACCATCTGGACCTCGTAGATCTTGTTATCCCTTCCGCATATGACTCTTCCTGTACTTCCTCCCCTTCCTCTTGTCCCAACACCTGACTCCGAATAATGCTTACAGTGTGCTCCATCATGTAGATGACCAGAATTGTCACGCTGAGAATGGCATCGCCAGTGCTAAACATCTTCGTCTACATTTGTAAACTGTGTAGAAGGGTGCATAGGTCCTTGATCTGACACCACTCTAGCAGCGTGATCTGCACCACCTCTGGATCAAGTTAGGCCGGGCTATATGTCATAACGTATTGCAGCAGGGTTCGGCGGTGCTGCCACAAACGCTGCAACATGTGCAGATTCAAATTCCTGCGTGTCGGCACATCGCATTTCAGGCGTTTAACCACCAGACCTAAAGACTTCTGGAGCGACGAAAGTTGTTGAGCTGCTGTGTGCGAACGATGGAAGTGAGCACATAGCGAGCGTACCCGCTGCACAAGGCCATGTAGGCCGGGATGGTGTTTTAAAAATTGCTGGAGAATTAGATTCAACACGTGAGCCACACAAGGCACGTGTGTCACATATTCACAGCGAAGGGCCGCACCCATGTTTGCATCATTGTCACACTCGGCCTTCCCTGGCTGCTGGTTGAGTGGAGACAACCATTGATGAAACTTGGTCTCCAGAGCTAACCGTCCACAACTTCTCAGCGGTGTGACTCACATTACCCATACATTTCAAAGTAAACATTTGACCGCATGATGGCATTGAGCTCTGCTGCCAGCATAGTAAGGAGGAGGTGTGTGGTTTTCCTTGTGTGCAGTTACAAGGAAGGGTGCCCTGACCACACAGGGTTTGGGCCGAGGTGAAGGACCCACATGAGGTTGAGGAGGCAGAAGCAGTGTATTAACTTCTACACATAGAGGAAGGATTGATACAACTCGTGGGGACAGCAAGACTTGTACAGCAGACCCTTCTCCATCTCTCCCCATAGTAACCCATTTCTCAGTCAGTGACATGTAACGCCCCTGTCCATGCTTACTGGGCCAAGTATCTGTGGTGAAATGCACCCTGTCACACAGTTTCTCAAAGAAGCGGTGATGTTTGGTGCGACATGCTGGTGTAGCGCGTGCACGCCTTTGTTGGAGAAGGAGTGGCGCCTGGGCATCGGCTCTTGGGGCACTGCGATGGGCATAAGGTCTCGAAAATCCTCAGTTAAAAAGGTTGAAAACGAAGCATTTTGGTAGCTAACAGTTTGCAGATGCTGAAAGTCAAGCTCTAAGCCATGTCATGCCCTTCTAAAGGCATGTAAAACACAGCAAGGGGACTCCAACCACAGTCTCCCTCGTTTCCACTAATTGGGCCATACACATCTCCACTTGACTGGCATCAGTTGACCCCCATTTTCAAGATGAAAAAGATGCTTTGCATGAAGCACTCTCAAAAAATACGCGTGCCTTTCACCTCCCCTGGCTGAGCCAGGGGAAGAAAAGTCCTCTGAGAGCCATGACTTGTTCATCTTGGTTCTTTTTTCAAAAGCGAGGGGACTCCAACCACAGTCTCCCTCGTTTCCACTAATTGGGCCATACACACCCCCACTTGACTGGCATCAGTTGACCCCCATTTTCAAGATGAAAAAGATGCTTTGCATGAAGCACTCTCAAAAATACACGTGCCTTTCACCTCCCCTGGCTGAGCCAGGGGAAGAAAAGTCCTCTGAGAGCCATGACTTGTTCATCTTGGTTCTTTTTTCAAAAGCGAGGGGACTCCAACCACAGTTTCCCTCGTTTCCACTAATTGGGCCACACACACCCCACTTGACTGGCATCAGTTGACCCCCATTTTCAAGATGAAAAAGATGCTTTGCATGAAGCACTCTCAAAAATACGCGTGCCTTTCACCTCCCCTGGCCAGGGGAAGAAAAGTCCTCTGAGAGCCATGACTTGTTCATCTTGGTTCTTTTTTCAAAAGCGAGGGGACTCCAACCACAGTCTCCCTTGTTTCCACTAATTGGGCCACACACACCCTACTTGACTGGCATCAGTTGACCCCCATTTTCAAGATGAAAAAGATGCTTTGCATGAAGCACTCTCAAAAATACGCGTGCCTTTCACCTCCCCTGGATGACCCAGCGGAAGAAAAGTCCTCTGAGAGCCATGACTTGTTCATCTTGGTTCTTTTTTCAAAAGCGAGGGGACTCCAACCACAGTCTCCCTCGTTTCCACTAATTGGGCCACACACACCCCACTTGACTGGCATCAGTTGACCCCCATTTTCAAGATGAAAAAGATGCTTTGCATGAAGCACTCTCAAAAATACGCGTGCCTTTCACCTCCCCTGGCTGAGCCAGGGGAAGAAAAGTCCTCTGAGAGCCATGACTTGTTCATCTTGGTTCTTTTTTTCAAAAGCGAGGGGACTCCAACCACAGTCTCCCTCGTTTCCACTAATTGGGCCACACACACCCCACTTGACTGGCATCAGTTGACCCCCATTTTCAAGATGAAAAAGATGCTTTGCATGAAGCACTCTCAAAAATACGCGTGCCTTTCACCTCCCCTGGCTGAGCCAGGGGAAGAAAAGTCCTCTGAGAGCCATGACTTGTTCATCTTGGTTCTTTTTTCAAAAGCGAGGGGACTCCAACCACAGTCTCCCTCATTTCCACTAATTGGGCCACACATACCCCACTTGACTGGCATCAGTTGACCCCCATTTTCAAGATGAAAAAGATGCTTTGCATGAAGCACTCTCAAAAATACGCGTGCCTTTCACCTCCCCTGGCTGAGCCAGGGGAAGAAAAGTCCTCTGAGAGCCATGACTTGTTCATCTTGGTGATCGTTAGTCTGTCCACATTGTCAGTGGACAGATGCGTGTGCTTAGCTGTCAGCACTTCCCCAGCAGCACTGAGGACACGTTCCGAGAAAACGCTGGCTGCAGGACACAACAAGATCCCCAAGGCGTACGTGGTGAGCTCAGGCAATTTATCCAGATTGGAAGCCTAAAATGAGCAGGGCTCAAGTTGCACAGTAATGGCATGGACGTTCCCTTGCATATACCCATATCTGTGTCTCCTCCTCTTTTTCCTTGTCCAGCTCCTTTGTTTTCGCATGAGTATATGTCCTTGTCACTTTCCCATGTGTTGATGTTGTGTTGTGAGTTGTTTGTCACCTTTTGGACACCTTTGAGGGTGTTTTCTAGGTGTTTTTATGTGTTTGTGATTGCCTGCCATTGTTTCCTATGCGGTTCGAGTTCAGTTTGTTGAACGTTCGCCGAACTGAACTCGAACGGGACACCCGTTCGACGAACCGAATTCCAGCTAAACCACAGCCGGTTCGCTCATCTCTACTCTCAAGTAGTGATTAGTGATGAGCGAATAGTGCGGTATTCGGGGTATTCATTATATAGCGACTAATGGTGTATTTGCCTTTCTATATTCGGATGTTCCGCCCAGCCCAGGACTTTCGTAGGCCCTCATGTGAATTATGTCGGACCTGAGTGTTTTGGGGTTAATAAAGTGGTGAAAGATGGTGGTTTTGTATTTTATTCCAAGTAAAGGATTTTTCTCAGTGTATGTGTTTTTTTTACTTATAGGATTAGTGATGGGGGTCTCATATAAGACCTCTTCCCATCACTCATTCTGGACTTGATAACAGCTGTGCGCTGTTATTAACCCCTCAATACTAGAGATGAGTGAACCGGTCGCGGTTCAGCTCCAGCTTGGTTCGCCGAACCGAGGTCTGGTTCTAGTTCTGTTCCGCAAACCGGTTCGGCGAGCCACTCGAACCCATGGGAAACAATGGGAGGCAATCACAAACACATAAAAACGCATTATAAATGTACACATACAGTTAATAAACATTGCCATAACACTTACCTGTCCCCGGGATGCGTCCTGCACTCTGTCTCCTGCAGCTTTTCCATCTGTAATCGCTGAATCCTCCGGGTACACCAGCAGAGATGCAGAACCTATCGTGACGTCAAAATAGCCATGTGACCAGTCACGTGTCTATTATCTCATTGGCTACAGACTGGTCACATGACTATGACGCGTCATGTAGGACCTGTCATTGCATCTCTCTGTTACTTGGTGCACGTTTGTGTATCGCCGTGTATCGGCGACATGCTCTAGCACACGGTCGACTCCCCGCTCTGCTTCCCTGTTCCCTTAAGGTACCGTCACACTAAGCGACCCTCCAACGATCCCACCAGCAACTTGACCTGGCAGGGATCGCTGGAGCGTCGCTACACGGGTTGCTGGTGAGCTGTCACACAGGAAGATCTCACCAGCAACCAGTGACGAGCCCCGACGCGTGGAAGCGATGCTGCGCCTGGTAACTAAGGTAAATATCGGGTAACCAACCCAATATTTACTTTGGTTACCAGCGCACACTGCTTAGCGCTGGCTCCCTGCACTCCTAGCCAGAGTACACATCGGGTTAATTTAACCCGATGTGTAGTCTGGCTATGTGTGCAGGGAGCAGGGAGCTGGCACTGACAGCGTGAGAGCGGTGGACGCTGGTAACAAAGGTAAACATCGGGTAACCAAGGAAAGGGCTTCTTGGTTACCCGATGTTTATCATAGTTACCAGCGTCCGCAGAAGCCGGCTCCTGACCGGCTGACACAGCCGGTTAATAACGGAGATCACCGTTGCCATAGCAACGCACTTGGTAGTGGTGATGGGGACGTCCCGCTACCAGCACGCAGCGGCACCGGAATCACGTAATCGGAGCAGCGTTGCTATGGCAACCCATGCCACCGCTTACAGCTGGGAGCCTGTAGTCACTCTCACAGAGTAATTTCTGCATGGAGCACAGCATCTTCCCCCATGCAGCTGTGCTGTCTGATGGAGCAGACAGAGCTGCATGTGTTGAAGGGGAGAAAAGACAGAAGACCATGGATCGTGGAGGGGTGACAGGGGGTAATAAAGATGGAGTCTCTAATGTGTCTGTATTTATTTCTATTATTTTTTTTCTGTCTGGTGTTTTTTTTAACCCTTTATTGGAGATTCTTAATCGCCGGGTCAAACGTGCCTGACATTAAGAATATCTGACTTAATACTAGCTAGTAAAACAAAGCCAGTATTAACTCATGATTACCCAACAAGCCACCCGGCTTCAGGGCTGTTGGAAGAGTTGGATACAGCGCCAGATGATGGCGCTTCTATGAGAGCGCCATTTTCTGGGGTGGCTGCGGACTGCAAATAGCAGCAGAGGGGCCCATAAATCTTGGGCTAACCTGTGCTGTGGATTCCAATCCCCAGCTGCCTAGTTGTACCCAGCTGGACACAAAAATGGGGCGAAGCCTACATCGTTTTTTTTTTTTTAATTATTTCATAAAATTCATGACTTAAGTAAAAAAAGGGTTCCCTATATTTGTAGTTCCGAGCCAGGTACAAATAGGCAGCTGGGGGTTGGGGGCAGCTGTACCTGCCTGCTGTACCTGGTTAGCATACAAAAATATGGCGAAGCGCACGTCATTTTTTTTGTAGTTTTTTGGCTAAAAAAATAAAAAATGCTTCCGTGGATTTTCCATTGCCAGTGAAAGTAACACCAAGCAGTGGGGGTTAGCAGCCAGTATCTGCTTGGATTACCCTTAGCTAGCAATACAAACAATGCAGCGGGAGCCCATATATATTTTTTTTAATTATTTATTTAAATAACTAAAAACAAAAAGGGCTTCCCTGTATTTTGTTTGCTGGACATCACAGTGCTGTAAAAATAAATCTTTAAAAAAAATGACGTAGCGCCCCGCGGTATTTTTGATTCTTAGCGCAGATAAAGCAGACAGCTACGGGATGCCAACCCCATCGGCCTGGCATTACCTTGGCTGGAAATCAAAATACAGGGAAGCCCATTAATTTTTTCTATTTAAAAAATGGTTAAAAAAAAATGACGTTGGGTCCCCCCATTTTTGATAGTTAGCTAGGGTAAAGCAGACGTCTGTAGTCTGAAAACCACAGCTGGCAGCTTTACCGTGGTTGGGGATCCAATGTGGAGGTCACCCCAGGCTCTTTTTTTATAATTATTTTATAAATATTAATAATTACAAAAAAAAAGTAGGGTCCCCCCCAAATTGGATCACCAGCCAAGGTAAAGCGGACAGCTGTGGTCTGGAATTCTCAGGGTGGGAAGGTCCATAGTTATTGGGCCTTCACAGCCTAAAAATATCAGGCCGCAGGCACCCCAGACATGGCGCATCCACTAGATGCGCCAATTCTGGCGCTTCACTCCAGCTCATCCCGTGCCCTGGTGCAGTGGCAAATGGGGTAATAAATGGGGTTGATACTAGCTGTAAAGTCACCTGACGCCAAGCCCAGCAGTTTGTGATGTCATGGCGTCTATCAGATACCCGACATCATAAACTGTCAGTACTAACAAAAAAAATCGACAAAAAAAATTTATTTGAAAAAACACTCCCCAAAACATTTCCTCTTTCACCAATTTATTGTAAGAAAAAAAATAAGGGGGTCCCACGACGACTCTGGACCGTCTAGAATATGGGGGAAGACACTCAGGGAACGTATTCTCCATTTTCTAGGAGTGCAGACCCTCCACGTGAGGAGTGTGGGTGCAATGAATCTGCACCCACTCTCCCCGGGTCCACAGCAGCAGAGTCCATGTCGTAACGGTTCCTACCAAAGCTGCAATGCACTGCTCATGAGGTAAGGGCATGCCTAATCAGGAACTATTCTACAATTCCAAATATTGGTATTTGCTGATATTATTGCTATTCCACCTACTGTATATTGATCAACTATGTTCCTTACCTCATGAGCAGGGCATTGCAGTAATAATAATAATTTATTCATTTATATAGCGCTATTAATTCCATAGCGCTTTGCATACATTGGGAACACTGTCCCCATTGGGGTTCACAATCTAAATTCCCTATCTGTATGTCTTTGGAGTGTGGGAGGAAACCGGAGTACCCAGAGGAAACCCACGCAAACACGGGGAGAACATACAAACTCCTTGCAGATGGTGTTCTGGGTGGGAATTGAACCCAGGACCTCAGTGCTGCAAGACTGCAGTGCTAACCACTGAGCCACCGTGCCGCCCATTTAGCTTACAGATGCATAACCACCACTCACTGTGTCTGAACACAGGAAGCTGAGCTGACAGCCGCTCTGTGCATGCGGCAGCGTTTATTGTGAAGGAGAAGGCCGAGGGGGATCAACGCTGCACAGATACCGTGGGACACCGGGGAACACCAGTGGGGTTATAGGAGGTGACCTGGCAGGGCCTGGGGAGGAGTTTTCTGTCGCATGTGTCATGGCACATGCGACAGAAATCAGAGAAGTAGGGTTAATGCGGCCGGTGCGCTGCTGTGCGCGTGGCCATCTTGGATTTCCGGGAGGGACCGGAGGGGACCGGGGAGGAGAATTATCATGTTTGTTCATGCCAGATGGGAGATAAATAATTTCGCTGTCATTTACTGTAACGTGATTATCGGTATACGGTGTATACCGGTGATCACATGAGCGGGGACCGGAAAAAAACGGCCTAAATCATGATCTCCAGGGTCTCAGCTACCCCCTGAAACCCCGGAGGTTTTCTGACGCTGGGGGGCGCTATTCACTTATTTCTGCCTGCTATTTATAAACAGCAGATCAGAATAAGGCTACATTCACACGACCGATCCGTTTTTGCGGTCCGCAAAAAACGATTCGTTTTTTTTATGGGTGCATCCGTGTGGCATCCGTTTCTGTTCCATATACGGTCCGTATGTCATCCGTTTGTCATCCGTGTGCCTTCCGTTTGTTTGCGTACTGCACACACCCCCACCCCAGTGAGGCACCAGCAGCCAACAAGTCCTGACCGCCTCCCTCAGGTCTAGCAAGGCACACCAGGTGGGCGGAGCCAGGTGGATAGGCACGCCCTCCGAGGAGTCTGCTGGCCTGAGGCAGGGAAATGACAAGTGAGTCGAGTGGGGAGAGGAGTAGTGAGAGGAGTAAAATTGACGAGCTGAGAGTCAGGGGCCTAGGACGGAGCCTAGGACCTCTTGGAACGGTCAGGCAGGCAGACGGTGGTGGCCGTCTGCAGGAGTCCGGTCAGGGACTGCACTGCGGAACCGTAGGGATTGAGAAGAGGGTGGTGACCCTTCGGACCCGAACCGGGGAGCTAACAAGTCAACCGGAGCACCAGGCAGGGTACTCAGACCCTGTTCTATCCCAGAAGCAACCGGGCTCAGACAAATCTACTGATTGCGGTCTGGACCTCAGGGGTTCATTCCCACCCAAATTCCCGATAGACGGCAACAGCCCACCGATTCCGGATAAGAGCCACCGCCAAGGGCCAGAGATTCAAAGGGCCAGCGCCTGCGGGCAAAAGGGCTCCTCCGGTACCCAAAAGCCAGGGAGCGGACTACCATTGCTGAAGCATAGGAGTCTCTATAGCAAATTTAAAAGGTGCAGGAGAAAGGCGACATCACCAACCTCACTGGGGACACATGCAGCCGGCTGCGGGCACCGATCTACACCGAACTTGGTTTACCATTGACTCTGTGTGGTTTAATCGTGAGTACACCAGTGCCATCAGTCACCATGCTGCAAGCGAGCCCCTGCGTCCTGCAACCCCCCGCTCCTGCCACCTGGCCCTCGGACAAACAAACCCCCTACCCACGGAGTGGTCATCACCTAGCTGCGACCCACCACTGATCCCGGATGAGCCCCCGCACCCTCACCGCAGCGGTGGTGCCCATCACCTCACAACGACCCGTGGTTGGCGTTAAGAACTGTTACCGGTCACTGCGGCTCCGGCCGTGAAATCGGTCCACCCCAGACCAAACAACCAAACCCCCCCCCTTTCCAGAGCGACGTGGCCCCGGTCCGGAGGCGCTCGAGCCACCGACAACCCGAGCCCGGATCCAAGCGGCTCGGCGGAGAGCAGCCAAGCCCCCAGGGTGGTACAGATCCATAGCTTCAACCTACATGAGGCGGTCACATGTTCACATGTCCAGTGCCATTTTCTACTGCTTTTCACAGCGTAGAGTGCTCTGGTGATTTTTTAGTGCTTGTACATTTCATATCAGTCTTTTCTGTCATTATAATGGCAGAAAGACACATAATGTCCCACTCTCCTGCATTTTGTAATTTTGCACCCTTTGGTGCCTTTCATGTGGTACTAAGGGGTGCTTAGCTTTGTATTTAGCCAAAAAAATGAAAAAAAAAATGACGTTGGGTTCCCCCTATTTTTGTAGCCAGCTAGGGTAAAGGAGACGGCTGCAGCCTGCAGACCACAGCTGGCAGCTTCACCTTGGCTGGTAATCCAAAACTCAGAGCACCCCACACTGTTATTTTAAATTAAATAAATAATTAAAAAAAACAAACCATGTGGGGGTCCCCCCAAAATTGGATCACCAGCCAAGGTAAAGCAGACAGCTGGGGTCTGATATTCTCAGACTAGGGAGGTCCATGGTTAATGGATTCTCCCCAGCCTAAAAATAGCAGGCCGCAGCCGCCCCAGAAGTGGCGCATCCATTAGATGCGCCAATCCTGGTGCTTCGCCCCAGCTCATCCCGCGCCCTGGTGCGGTGGCAAACGGGGTAATATATGGGGTTAATACCAGATGTGTAACGTCACCTGGCATCAAGCCCTGGGATTAGTGATGTCACGCATCTATCAGATACCCGACATCACCAACCCAGTCAGTAATAAAAAAAAATAGACGACAAACACATTTTTATTTGAAAAAACACTGCCCAATACATTCCCTCTTTCATTAATTTATTAGAAAGAAAAACAAATCCAGGTCTGCTGTAATCCAAGGGGTTCCCATGACGATCCACACTGTCCCAATCAATGAAGAGCAGGATGTTCCCCATTGGCTGGGAGAGCAATGCAGTGAGCTGAGCTAACATCAATAGGTCAGCCCAGGTCACTGCAAGGCATGGCAAGTGCTGCTGTCAGCGAGGTACATTACCTGCGCTGATCTCCTACACTGCTGACAGCACCTGTCACTGAGTTCAATGACCTTCACAGCCAAGTATCGCGAGCGGCCTGTGACGTCACCGCTAGTCACAGTCTCGGGTCGGAAGCGAGAGAAGGTGATGTGACAAGCGGCGGCCATGGAGGACAGTGACAGCACTGAGGTCGGGAGGGTGGGACTTCATCACCACAGGTAAGCCGAGCGGGGCTATGTGTGCCGAGTGCGAGGTGGGCGGAGCCTAGCGGGACCATGTGTGCAGAGTGCCAGGTGGGCGGAGCCTAGCGGGATCATGTGTGCAGAGTGCCAGGTGGGCGGAGCCTAGCGGGACCATGTGTGCAGAGTGCCAGGTGGGCGGAGCCTAGTGGGACCATGTGTGCAGAGTGCCAGGTGGGCGGAGCCTAGCGGGACCATGTGTGCAGAGTGCCAGGTGGGCGGAGCCTAGCGGAACCATGTGTGCAGAGTGCCAGGTGGGCGGAGCCTAGCGGGATCATGTGTGCAGAGTGCCAGGTAGGCGGAGCCTAGCGGGACCATGTGTGCAGAGTGCCAGGTGGGCGGAGCCTAGTGGGACCATGTGTGCAGAGTGCCAGGTGGGCGGAGCCTAGCGGGACCATGTGTGCAGAGTGCCAGGTGGGCAGAGCCTAGCGGGGTAATGTGTGCAGAGTGCCAGGTGGGCAGAGCCTAGCGGGACCATGTGTGCAGAGTGCCAGGTGGGCGGAGCCTAGCGGAACCATGTGTGCAGAGTGCCAGGTGGGCGGAGCCTAGCGGGGTAATGTGTGCAGAGTGCCAGGTGGGCGGAGCCTAGCAGTGCCATGTGTGCAGAGTGCCAGGTGGGCAGAGCCTAGCGGGGCCATGTATGCAGAGTGCCAGGTGGGCGGAGCCTAGCGGGCCATGTGTGCAGGGTGCTAGGTGGGCGGAGCCTAGCGGGGTCATGTGTGCAGAGTGCCAGGTCGGCGGAGCCTAGCGGAGTAATGTGTGTAGAGTGCCAGGTGGGTGGAGCCTAGCAGGGCCATGTGTGCAGAGTGCCAGGTGGCCGGAGCCCAGCAGCGTAATGTGTGCAGTGTGCCAGGTGGGCAGAGCCTAGAAGGGCCATGTGTGCAGAGTGCCAGGTCGGCGGAGCCTAGCGGAGTAATGTGTGTAGAGTGCCAGGTGGGCGGAGCCTAGCAGGGCCATGTGTGCAGAGTGCCAGGTCGGCGGAGCCTAGCGGAGTAATGTGTGTAGAGTGCCAGGTCGGCGGAGCCTAGCAGGGCCATGTGTGCAGAGTGCCAGGTGGGCGGAGCCTAGCAGGGTAATGTGTGCAGTGGGCTAGGTGGGCAGAGCCTAGAAGGGCCATGTGTGCAGAGTGCCAGGTGGGCAGAGCCTAGCGGGTCCATGTGTGCAGAGTGCCAGGTGGGCGGAGCCTAGCGGGGCCATGTGTGCAGGGTGCTAGGTGGGCGGAGCCTAGCGGGACCATGTGTGAAGAGTGCCAGGTGGGCGGAACCTAGCGGGACCATATGTGCAGAGTGCCAGGTGGGCGGAGCCTAGTGGGGCAATGTGTGCAGAGTGCCAGGTGGGCGGAGCCTAGTGGGGCCATGTGTGCGGGCGGCGGAGTGCGAAGTGGGTGGAGCCTAGTGGGGCCATGTGGCGCTGAGGGCATCAGTGTCGTGGACTGCATGGCTGGGGACAGGTGAGTGTGAGTGTGTGTGTGTGTGTGTGTGAGTGTGTGTGTGTACATGCCGCGTGCAGGAGGGGGCAGAGCGAGCTGAGCAGGGAAGTGTCGGCTCCCTGCACATGTAACTAGGATAGATATCGGGTTACTAACCAAAGCACTTTGCTTGGATACCCGATGTTTATCTTGGTTACCAGCTTACCGCAGGCTGCCAGCGATGACTCCCTGCACACTGTAGCTGTAAAAAGCCACGCTTTTGCTGATAGAACCGTTCTCGAACGTAACTCGAACTGTCGAGCTTTTAGCAAAAAGCTCGAGTTCTAGTTCGATCTAGAACACCCCCCAAAATCACTCGAACCGTGAACTGGAGAACCGCGAACCGCGCTCAACTCTACTCAATACCCTGATTGCCACCGCATCAGACCAATCGGGATGAGCCAGGTAAAGTCCCGGGACTGTCAGATCAAATGGATGTGTCAGTTCTGGGAGTCTGCTGGTTCATATTTTTAGGCTGGGGGGCTCCCAATAATGTGGGACTCCCCAGCCCGAGAATACCAGCCCTCAGCTGTGGGTTTTTATCTTGGTTGGGTATCAAAATTAGGAGGGACCGCACTTCATTATTTTTTAATTATTTATTTCTTTTACTGTACAATATAGACCCACCCACCGGCAGCTGTGATTGGTTGCAGTCAGACAGCCGTCACTCAGCGTGGGGGTGCGTCTGACGGCAACCAGTCACAGATGGGGGAAGCAGTGAATATGTATGAGCCTAATGAGCAGGTGCAGTGAATATGTCTGAGCCTAATGAGCGTAAGGAAGAAGAATGAGAGGCTGCGGGAGCAGTGTGATAGCTACGCCATGCTGGTGATCATGAGTATGAAGCATTTGGAAAGAGACAGAGAGAGAGAGAGAGAACGAATAAGTGCCGTAATACTGTGATATCATCATTCCCAGAAACCATATGTGAGTCAGAAATGCATGCAGGTATGTTCTCCAGGCTCTCCCCAATCAGTTTCATCACTTTCCCATCCATTTCTGCCCTTTCCTAAGGCCCCCAGACCTCTTTGTTCAGACCTGTTGGTCCAGCAGAAAATTACTCACATTTCTCATTGACTTGCATTGTACTTACTATTCGTAGCAAATACACGAATATTACAAAGTATTTGTTACGAGTATAGCAAATACGAATATTACCATATTCGCTCATCTCTTGTAGTGATACTACATGTGGCCAATTTTGATCACATTCCTAATAATGAGGTGTTTCTACAAATTCATGTGATTGTAGTTAAGAGGTTCTATCACCAAGTCAAAAGTAGCTAGTTATTATCAATGTTGCGCCCCTCAGTATTCCTCTTATTTGTTTATTTTCTAAATCTGCCATAAAATTCCAGAGATATGGGTCTTTTGTTTAGTGCCAGTTCTTACGGTCTTTTCAAAGAGACATGGCTCACAGGATTCTCTGGGGGTGAATTTTTTGCCTTTTGGTAAAACCCATAAAAATTAGCAATAAATAAAAAGGCCCATAGATTTGGAACTGTATGGCGGATTTAGAAATACAAAAAAACTTGATAGTCGGGATGGGAAACATTGATAAAACAAAAAAAAATAGCCAATTTTGATCTATTGACTCTTTCAGCCACTTTACACGCAACGACATCGCTAACGAGATATCGCTGGGGTGAGGGAATTCGTGACGCACATCCAGCTTCGTTAGCGATGTCGTTGCGTGTGACACCTACGAGCGACCACTAACAATCAAAAATACTCACCTAATCGTTGATCGTTGACAGGTTGTTCATTTTCAAAATATTGTTGCTGGTGCTGGACGCAGGTTGTTCGTCATTCCTGAGGCAGCACACATCGCTATATGTGACACCCCGAGAACAACGAACAACAGCGTTCCTGCGTCCTCAATGCAATGAGATGGGTGTGTCGTTAATGTGGCTGGTCTCCGCCCCTACGCTTCTATTGGCGGGCCGCTGTGTGACGTTGCTGTGACGGCGCACGAACCTCCCCCTTAAAAAAGAGGTTGTTCGCCGCCCACAGCGACGTCGCTAGGAAGGTAAGTATGTGTGATGCGTCCTAGCAATATTGTTCACCGCGAGCAACGATATGCCCGTGACGCACAAATGACGGGGGCAGGTGCGATCGCTAGCGATGTTGCAGCGTGTAAAGCACCCTTTAAAGTATATGATAGCAATCTCCATTCTGTTACATTCGTGTCTGAAAATGCTGCTGTAACCCCTTTCCTGTGGTCCTGGGAACCGTAGAAGTGCAGCAGCACGAAACAGCCATCGTTCTCTGGAGTGCCATCATCTGGTCTCGGACCCGCTCACCTATTATGCATTTATAATAAAGCAAGGACTTTTATATAACAGCGTGTGCCACAATTCTACCTTCTCTTATGATGATCTTTGCTGGACTGTTTCTTTTCTGGTTAACCCCGCTCTATAGAGCCTTGGTGGTTATTGGTGCTCCTCCTGTCCTCCGCAGTATTTAATCAGGTGATCCAGTGGGGCAGTACCACATCTGTTTTTCCCTTGTCTGTTTAGATTTCAGATTGCTGAGACTAGTTTCCCTTATGTTTTGCTGCAATTAGCTAACTGGTAGTTAGCTGTTTGGTGGGATCCATGGGTGGGGCTTCCTTTTATATAAACCCCAGCAGACTGACACTGATAGTTAGTTTGTAGTTAGTTACAGACATAGGCTCTGTGACATAATTCCCTTTATTTCTCTTGTTCTGACTTCAGCTTGAATTTTGACAACTCGCTTGTCTCCTGATTTTCTGCCTAACACGACTTCAGATTTTGTGTCTGACCCTTCTTGGTGACTTTGACCCTGCCTCTGGACAACAGCCCTTCTGTGGTAGCTTTCTAGTGGATCCTGTTGTAAAACCAGTTACCCATATAGGGGGTTGAAAGGTTTTGGGGTTTCTCTCGAATCTGCCAAGTGCCAAGTCTGTGCAAACTCTGTCTGAGATAGTCTTTTTAAGATTGTGGCCTCTGACAGATGTAACACATTATTATATGGCAGCACAGTGGCTCAGTGGTTAGTACTGCAGTCTTGCAGCGCTGGGGTCCTGGGTTCAAATCCCACCAAAGACACATTTGCAAGGAGTTTGTATGTTCTCCCCATGTTTGCGTGGGTTTCCTCCCCCACTCCAAATACATACTGATAGGGACTTTAGATTGTGAGCCCCAATGGGGACAGTGCTGCCAATGTATGTAAAGTGCTATGGAATTAATAGCTCTATGTAAAGGAATAAATATTATATTATTATTATACTTTTGCATGTGTGGACTACCACACTGGCTTTATCTTTTCTTTAGCAATCATTAAGAATTTATCTATAATTTACATTTATAAGCAATGCACATTACTTTTAATAAGGCAGCTCTAGATAGAGGAACTCTTGATTTCCTGAGAGCTCACTTGCCACATGCTGGGCATATGCATATTGCTTCACATTCTGAAATGTTTTGGGAATTATTAATATTCTAATAATTGTGCAGCAATTTAGCTATACTTACTAGATTATTTAACTCATTACAACATATATATAGTATACAGTATATACTGTATAAATATTTTATATATATATATATATATATATATATATATATATATATATATATATATATATATATATATAAAAAAAAGATATATATATATTTATATATATATTATATAAAGCTCAGTGTATGTATGTATGTATGTATGTGTGTATGTATGTATGTCCGCTAAAGGAATTTGCTCCGTCGCACTTCCAATCACGAAATTTTGCACAGGTGCCCCATGTGACCCAGGGAATGTCATAGACAATGTTTGGGCAGGAAAATTTAACCCCGTGCTTTCCAGTTACTCTACAAAAATCCTGCAGCCATTAAACTGAATGGAGCTGGGAGCTGCAGGCTATAAATAGCAACTGTCAGTGGTTGCTATAGGAACAAAATAAACTGTTAGTATAACAAGCTTATGTGTGAGGTAAAAAGATGTCGGTGGTGAGACGAATAAAGAGAGACAGAGACACAGACAGAGACAGATGGGCAAAGAGACAGCCGGGCAAAGAGACAGACCTGGAAAGAGACAGACCTGGAAAGAGACAGACCTGGAAAGGGACAGACCAAGAAAGAGACAGACCTGGAAAGAGACAGACCGGGAAAGGGACAGACCAAGAAAGAGACAGACCTGGAAAGAGACAGACCTGGAAAGAGACAGACCTGGAAAGAGACAGACCGGGAAAGAGAAAGACCGGGAAAGAGACAGACCGGGAAAGAGACAGACCGGGAAAGAGACAGACCTGGCAAAGAGACAGATGGGAAAAGAGACAGACGGGCAAAGAGACACATGGGCAAAGAGACAGACGGTCAAAGAAACAGATGGGCAAAGAGACAGCCCTGAAAAGAGGCAGCCGGGCAAAGAGACAGCCCTGACAAGAGGCAGCCGGGCAAAGAGACAAATGCCCAAAGAAATAGACGGGGAAAGGGACTGCCCTGGAAAGAGACAGCCCTGCAAAGAGACAGACCTAGAAAGAGACAGCCCAGCAAAGAGACAGCCCATTAAAGAGACAGCCCTGGAAAGAGACAGCCCTGGAAAGAGACAGACCTGGAAAGAGACAGACCTGGAAAGAGATAGATCTGGAAAGAGACAGACCAGGAAAGAGACAGACCGGGAAAGAGACAGACCGGGGAAGAGACAGAACGGGAAAGAGACAGATGGGCAAAGAGAAAGCCGGGCAAAAAGACAGCCGGGCAACAAGACAGCCGGGCAAAAAGACAGCCGGACAAAGAGACAGCCGGACAAAGAGCCAGCGGACAAAGAGACAGACGGGCAAAGACACAAAGAGAGAGAGAGACAGACAGATACAGATAGACTGATGCAAATACAGACAGAGAGATAGAAACAGACAGACAAGGAAAGAGACAGACAGCCAGAGAGACAGACAGCGACGCACTGACAGAGACTGGGAGAGAGACAGAGAGACAGTTACTTTACTATCCCGGGCAACGCCCGAGTACTACAGCTAGTATATATATATAGAAAACCGGAGGAATTGGAGAATTGAGGCAACAATCATGTACGAAAAATATCATTTTATTCATTAAAATACATATGAACTGTTATAAAATTACAATTACACAGGTGGAAAAAACCGACCTAAGAGTGAAACATAAAAGTGAGGGGAGAATAAGAGGGGGACGGGGAAGAGTTGTGGGGCAACCCCGCCAACCAGGACCAACCAACCAGGGATTAATTATTATTATGGTGCCACCGGTCACATGGGATGTCATGTAATGAATTATGGCTGGAAAACCAGTCCGGGCGATCCAATAAGTGTCAAAAATTGTCTGCAGAATGCATATACCTGTATTGATGTGTTCCCCAGGAACACCGCAGTCTTGTGAATCAACTAGATCGCCGCACGGAACCACCGGCAAGGATAACCAACATGGCAGTTAAGGGACAAATCAACTTACCTGCGCCTCACCCACAATCCTTTGACCTCCTTCTCTCTTGCTTTGAGGAAGATTCTTACACAGGCCCATCATCAGGGAATCATTGACGAGAAGATGCTTCAGGGGCTGCTCACTAGCTGTCCACGTGTTCCCACTTTTTATCTCTTACCCAAAATCCATAAAGATGCCCTCAACCCCCCGGGACGTCCGATTGTGTCCGGCATAGGAGGGTTATGTGAACCTATTTGTAAATTCATTGACTTTTATTTAAAACCTTTAGTTGAAAATTTACCCTCCTATGTCAAGGACACCACGGACGTCCTGAGGCACCTTGATGGCATCTTTATGGATTCGGACATGCTCATGGTCTGTGCCGACGTGGAGTCTCTCTATACCTGCATCGGACATACAGACGGTCTGGAGGCAGTCCGCTTCTACCTCTCAACCTCCGGTCTTGATGGTGCCATGGTTTCACTTGTGATGGAGCTGCTCGACTTTGCCCTGACTCATAATTTTTTTGTTTTCAAAGATTTATTTTATTTACAGCGGCGCGGCACTGCTATGGGCGCTTCCTGCGCACCCGCCTATGCCAACCTCTTCCTAGGATACTGGGAGAGGTTGGTGTTTGGTGATGGTGGTGCTGTGGGGAGCTCCCATGTGCAGTGCTGGCTCCGCTACATTGATGACATTTTTGTCATTTGGCAGGGCACAGCCGGGCAGCTCGATCAATTTATGGATGACCTTAACACCAATTCCCTCAATATCAAGTTGACTTACAGATCCAGTAACACCAACTTGGACTTCCTTGATATTGATATCTATACGGATGCGGTGGGGGGCATTCAGACCGATGTTTTCCGCAAGGATACATCGGTCAATGCCCTCCTACACGCATCCTCGGGTCATACCATTTCAACCATACGCGCCATCCCGACCGGACAGTTCCTGAGGATGAAGCGGATCTGCTCTTCTTCTTCCACCTTCGAAACCCAGTCGTCTGATCTCCGATGCAGGTTTAGAGAGAGGGGGTATAGCAATAGATGCATTAAGAAAGGCTATCTACGTGCAAAAAATACCCCCAGGGAACACCTTCTCCAATATAAACAACGTCGGCCAACCATGGACAATCAGATCCGTTTTATTGGGACTTTTAATCACGAGTGGGACACGATGAGGGGAATCCTTGAGAAGCACTGGTCTGTACTTTTTACCGAGCCCTCACTGGCTGCAGTGCTTCCAAGGAGACCTCTCATGACGGCTAGGCGAGCAAAGAACCTGGGGGATCTTCTCGTCAAGAGCCACTACGTTCCTCCCAGACAGAACCCTTTCGGTTCCAGGGGTCCACTTCGGGGCTGTTTTCCATGCGGCCATTGTGCCGCATGTGCTAACATTACTAGGGTGTCCTCTTTCACTACTTCCGATGGCAAAAAAACGTTTTCTATTAATGATTATATTACTTGCAGTACTACACATGTAGTCTACTATGCAACATGTTCGTGCTCCCTGATTTATGTGGGGCTCACGTCCCGTGAGCTCCGCATTAGAGTCAGGGAGCACGTGAGAGATATTATTGCTGCTGCTACTGTGGAAGACGTCACCCTTTTGAAGACATTGCCCCGTCATTTTAGGGCTTTTCACAATTGTAGCCCTAAATCATTGCAGGTCAGGGGCATTGATGTGGTTCACGGGGGTGTCCGGGGGGGCGATCTACGAAAGAATCTCGCTCAGCGGGAGTCCAGGTGGATCGTCTCCCTGAACACCCTTGTGCCCCTCGGCTTAAACGAGACAGTTAGTTATGCCCCTTTCCTGTAATCACATTGGCCTGCACCTCCTTCTGTGCTAGGTCTGGTTACCATGGTATTGCCCTTTTATACGTGGTTTCCAGTAATGGATTTTGATTTATCCATCTTTTCGCCCTATCCTTCTGTGCTCCCTTAATGTCCATTTTCTTTGGGTTGCTATGACAATAATGCTTTGCCACTGATATATAGTTGTTTATATTAACTGTTATACGGGGTGCTTCTGTGGGGCTCTCATTTTGTGTATGCTATACACCATTTTAATAATTGTTTTTTATCCTCCCCCTTTTTTCTATTCTTATAGGTCTTATATACATTGACATTTGAGAATACAAGTTTTTATGAACCTCTTCGTTGAATGTGCGGTTCTTGTACTACAACCTCCTGTGTGGTTTTCAAATGGATTTTCATGTATATTGTCAACCTTTTGTATTATTATCTATTTCCTGTCACTCACCCCTGAGCGGTCACGCGCGTCCTCCGGTGTGCTGACTGCGGGTGGCGACGGGGAGCGGGCCCGTTGGTGCGCACGCGCGGGTACCATGGTGACGCGTCCCATGGTCCCGCGCGTGCGCCGCACACAGCGGTGTTTCGCTCTCCCTCGCTTTCCGTACTCGGACACTGGCGCATGCGCAGATGCATGATCGCAATTAGCGTTCAATCCCATACACCTTACCTAACTCCTATAAAGATTTGCATGCACCTTACATGCATACCTCCTTCCGAAAAAGCAACGCTGCGAAACAGCTGTCAGGAGGCTGTTTCCCCGCCCCCAGCACCAACCATCAGGTATCTTTACATTCTGTGTTCCACCATATGACTGGCTCTGTCTGACTGCATGCTGCCCCGGGTTGCTGCACAGTGATCGCTCACTCTCATTTATGCACTGTCCTTTTTCGCTTGCTCTGCAGCTCCCTGCAGCCTGCTGTCAGAACACATATTACACTGTGGCTGCTCAGTCCCAGCGGGCATTAGCATATACCTCCTTTTTTATATAGGTACACGGTTTTGCAGTCTTCCCTGTACTATACTGCCGCAGTCACATCACAGGAACCATTTGGTTTCACTACACTGTGTCGTCTGCGCGGTGCACCAGGCCTGGATTTACTATATGTACATTGGTACTGAGACAATCCCATGTTGGTTATCCTTGCCGGTGGTTCCGTGCGGCGATCTAGTTGATTCACAAGACTGCGGTGTTCCTGGGGAACACATCAATACAGGTATATGCATTCTGCAGACAATTTTTGACACTTATTGGATCGCCCGGACTGGTTTTCCAGCCATAATTCATTACATGACATCCCATGTGACCGGTGGCACCATAATAATAATTAATCCCTGGTTGGTTGGTCCTGGTTGGCGGGGTTGCCCCACAACTCTTCCCCGTCCCCCTCTTATTCTCCCCTCACTTTTATGTTTCACTCTTAGGTCGGTTTTTTCCACCTGTGTAATTGTAATTTTATAACAGTTCATATGTATTTTAATGAATAAAATGATATTTTTCGTACATGATTGTTGCCTCAATTCTCCAATTCCTCCGGTTTTCTATGTTCCTCGGAGTAGGCATCTCCTTATGGGACACTACTAAGTGGCTCCATAGGGTGGATATTTAGTATGGCTAAATTTTTGTTTATAGTATATATATATATATATATATATATATACCAAAAGTTTGGACACACCTTCTCATCTCTAGAACAACTATTAAGAGGAGGTTTTGTGCAGCAGGCCTTCATGGTAAAATAGATGCTAGGAAACCACTGCTAAGGACAGGCAACAAGCAGAAGAGACTTGTTTGGGCTAAAGGACAAGGAATGGACATTAGACCAGTGGAAATCTGTGCTTTGGTCTGAAGAGTCAAAATTTGAGATCTTTGGATCCAACCACCGTGTCTTTGTAGAAAAGGTGAACGGATGGACTCTACATGCCTGGTTCCCACCGTGAAGCATGGAGGAGAAAATTGAAAGCATACTAAACCAGCATGGCTACCACAGCATCTTGCAGCGGCATGCTATTCCATCCAGTTTGTGTTTAGATGGACCATCATTTCTTTTTCAATGGGACAATGACCCCAAACACACCTCCAGGCTGTGTAAGGGCTATTTGATTAAGAAGGAGAGTGATGGGATGCCACACCCAGGTTCAGGTCTGGCCTCCACAGTCACCAGACCTGAACCCAATCGAGATGGTGTGGGGTGAGCTGGACCACAGAGTGAAGGCAAAAGGGCCAACAAGTGCTAAGCATCTCTGGGAACTCCTTCAAGACTGTTGGAAAACCATTTCCGGTGACTACCTCTTGAAGCTCATCAAGAGAATGCCAAGAGTGTGTAAAGCAGTAATCAAAGCAAAAGGTGGCTACTTTGAATAACCTAGAATATAAGACATATTTTCAGTTGTTTCACACTTTTTTAAGTATTTCATTCCACATGTTTTCATTCATAGTTTTGATGTCTTCAATGTGAATCTACAATTTTTAGAGTCATGAAAATAAAGAAAACTCTTTGAATGAGAATGTGTGTCCAAACTTTTGGTTTGTACTGTATATATATTCTTTGTCCACTAAAACTGTATTTTCTATCCCTTTTCTGTTCTGCCTATTAAATTAAATTAAATTAAAACTAAATTATTTTTTCATGGTAATATTCATTAATCCTGAACATTTCCACAAAACGTGGTTAAATAAAATGTTTTGTGATTTATGGAACTGTGATGTTTCCATTGGTCATTTTCGTCATCTTAAATCTAAACAAAGATGATATTAGATACTGTTTTGGCACTGAGCTCAAATTAATTTTTTCGTCCATTGTACTTCTCATGACAAAGGTAAAAGGGGGAAACTGGCAGTTAAGCATCATATGATTGGAGATATGGATAACGGGACAATTAGATCTTTACTCATCCATAGAGGCTGCCATATGAGAATGTTCACACAGATTCTGTTCTTAAAAACTGTTCTTATGAATTCTGAAAGATAAATGAATTATATCAGTATAATTGCAATATTGTACATGGTCTATTATGATATTATGAGAAATATTGAAGCATTTGTCCCTAATATATCAAGTTCCCACCTAACCTGGTTTTCACTATATGAGTTTAGCTATGCATACCCTAATATTTTTGCCAAATATGAAAATAATCAAAGAATTAGCCCATATAGGGGAAACATTGGATGCTTTTCACATTGTCATAATAGGTAATCTTCCAATGTGTCAGCAATTTTGTATTTCTAACATTAAGCAGCAGACAAAAGTCTATGTATAGATACAGTATGTGGTGCTCATCTTCAGGTACTCTTCAACAATCTTCTCCACACAGTCAATAGTCCAGTCACATGAAATTAACCAGCAATTCTTATTACTATGTGTTATAGTCATACCTGGACCTGCTCCATTACTGTAGATATGGAGAAGTATTTGGGAGTTGCCAATCGTTGGGCTTTGTTTTCTCCTTAATCTCTGTTATTTTGTTTAGATCTTTATCCTGACCCAGCTTGTGACCCTGGCAACATCTGTCTCCGAGATCCCCCTTATCTCAGCTAGTCTGATTTTGCTTTTGACTCATCTTTTTTTTAGCTATGGTCTTGCATTCTGATTTTATCTCTGGTTCTGACCCTAGAATTATTGACCTGGCTAGTTATGACATCTCATGCTTCATGTTTGCCTCTTCGGCCAGCAGCTACTTTGGGGATGCAATCTAATTAGGGAGGGAGAGCATTGTAAGTCCAGATTCCAGTATAGGGGTAAAAGGTTGAAGTTCAAAGTTCCTCTGGGACCTGTTAGATGGAGTGGCTAGTGCCCAGTTTGTCCAAAATTGTCTTTCTGAGTCGACAAGCTTAGACCGACTTAACACTATATGAGCCTATTATTTAAATAACTTTTACACTGTTTTGTTTATTTTTTTCATATTACAATACTATATTAAAATACTATAATACTATAGCATTGGTCAAAACTTTCGACATACAAAGTCATTGTATGGTTTTCCTTTTTCCTATTGGAATGTGCACATTGTAGATTTACACAAAAGGCAGAAAAAACACTAAGATACAAATTTATTATTGGATTGGGCATATTATAGACTCAAATAAAAGGCAGAAAAAGTATGGAAACAAAGAGTAAAAAAAGATATGTGAAACAACCAGAATATGTGTTAAAGTTTTGATTGCTCAAGATACCCACCCTTTTACTCTGATGGCAGCTTTGCACAATTTTGGTGTTCTTTCAGAGTCATCACATAATTATCTAAAATGGCTTTGCAAATTCTTGAAGGAAGTCCCAGAGTTCCTCACCCCTTTTTTACTATTTCACCTTCACTGAGTGGTCCAACTCAACCCAAACCATCACAATTGAGTTGACGTTCAGTGAATGGGAAGGTTATGACATTTGATGCAACATCTCTCCATTTCTCTCCTTCTTTGTCACATAGCCCTTACACGACCTGCAGGTTTGATATCTGTTGATGTCCTGTTGCAACACAAATGATGTGGCCATGTTGATGCAAAATGCTGTGGTAGTCATGCTGGGTAAGTGTGCCTTGTATTTGAAACATATCACCAACAGTGTCCTCAACAAAACACACTCAGACCATTACACCTCAGCCTCCATGATTTGTGGTAGGCATCACACATGTAAAAACCATCAGCTTACCTTTCTCACAAAGACATGGTGATTGTTACAGAAAAATCTCAAAATTTTAACTCTTAAAACACAGTACAGATGCACTCTACTTTGCAGTCCCATAGACAATAAATGGCATGGAAACCACACATGCACACTTTTGCTCTTTTCAGGATTTGACTGTAGTACTTTGTTTTCAGTCTTCTACAGGCCTGGTCTCACTATTGTTGGGGGTCCAAATGGACAGACCTTCAGTAAAATGTCCACCATCTCATGGATAGGGAAAAAACTGTTTTATTGGAAATAACCCTTTAAGAATAAACTTGAAATATTTAGCCTTGATAATAATAATAATATTTTTTATTATTATTATTATTATTATTATTAACAAGGCTAAATATTTCAAGCCTTGTTTATAGAGCGAATATATAAATATTATTTGGATACACAAAACTAGCATTCACTGCATAGGTTAGCTTTATCTCATTAACATACTACGTTCACTGACTGTTTCAATATCATGTTTGATGTATTCATTATTGGCACTCAGTACATTAATCCTTACTGAAGTCCGGTAAATCAAAATTATACCATCTGGCTTCCTATTCATAATGATGAATTTGAGGTTGAGGTGATTAAGTTTGCTAGGCCTTTGCATTTTAATGTAAAAATTAGAGTATTATAAAGGCATTTAGAAATGACCAATAGTTAGAATAAACTTAGTGACAGGATCTAATTTGTGTACTTGCTAGTAAAGCTTAATTTTAATTAGACGACTTGGTATTTCAGCACCATTTCAAATAGACAGAACTTTAGTGATTAGGAATATGAAGCTGTTAAATTGACAAATGGAGCAAGAAACATTTACAACAGCACTAAGAGGCAAGGGCATTGATAATGATAACACTGAGCTGATCTTCATTCAGGAAGATTAACTAGTCAGTGCTAAAATTCTACATTTTGTTATAACAACTCAACTTCACAAATGTATAGCTGTATCAAATTAGAAAATACAATTCAACTACTGTGTGTCATTGTTGGACCCCTGGAAGAATATGTAATCAATCTTTGAATTTCTAAGTATTAAGACATATTTCTATACATAAATTAATAATATATCACTCGTTGCAAGATTAGTACATATGACACACAATTTTAATACATGAATAAACCTGGTGATCTGGAGTTTAACCTTTACCAATGTCCGTTCCTTCACTTTAGAGATACAATACAATTCCACTTTTCATAAGATTGTCAGAGTCACTAATTTTAATGGAGAGATGCCTATGGATGAAATTTTTTTAGCCATATTTTAAGAACATTTATGTGATGTGTCCCATATCTAAACAAAAAGATGCAACAGTACCCTATCTTTGCTAACATGTATGTCGACATTAAATATATGAAATTTAAACTGTATTACTGCCGTATAGAAAATTTAATCCAAATTTAGAATGAAAAATCATTAACATCTAAACATATGCAGACCAAGGAATGCCGATTAACTAATAAATCTGAAAAAGAGTATTCCAAAATTGGCAAAATTGAAAGACTGTAAAACATTAATTATAAAAGTGAAATTACCATATTTTTTGGATTATAAGACGCACTTTTCCTCCCAAAAATTTGGGAGGAAAATGAGCGGTGCATCTTAAAATCCGAATGTAGCTTACCGGGTGGTGGAGAATGGGCGCTGTTCTGGCTGCGGGGCGCTGTGCTGGCTGCAATGGGGCCTGTGTAGATCAGGGTGGTATGGCGCATGAGATGCTCTGTTAGCGGTGTGGGGCTGTGATAGCTGCAGTGGGGACTGTGTGGAGATGGGCGGTGCAGCGGGTGAGATGCGCTGTGAGCGGTGTGGGGCTGTGTAGAGCAGCGCAGTGCAGCAGGTGAGATGCTCTTTTGGCATTGCAGGCTTCAAATAATGCCTCTAGTCCTTTGATATCCCAGCACCAGACTTAAGGAAAATGGCACCCGGAGGTGGCATGTGTGCAGATGAGATCTTGGCTTGTCATTGAGCTCAATCTGCACACGCGCCGATTCCAGGCGCCATCTCTTTAAAGAAGAAAAAACAAAAAGCCAGCACCAAATGTGCACTTCAGCACTAAACATTCCAAACTGTACTTATTATAAAAATTTTGAGATTTTTGGCAAAAAATTGCAATTTCTTGAGCTGCCTCGCCACGTCACGGCAAATCTCATTTGAGGCAGTCCTACACTAAAATATTTTTATAAAATGTGCCATACGGCCTCACATATGAATAGTAGAACTGCTCTTAGCAGCACTCACCTGGTCTATTTCAATCCCGTACCCATGACTGAGTCATGGGTGTGGGCGGGACAGGTCCAAGCAAATGCTGCATGAAGTAAATAGCCTGTGGACAAGGCCTGATGACTTAATGTGAACAGTCACCAACCGCCAAAATCTGGACAGATGGAATACATCCCAAATTGGGGTGCATAGCAAGGCGGAGGTCAACCACCGACAAATTCAATGAAGAAAAAATAACAATCTCTTTAAAGCCCACACCGCCGACAGAGCATCTGGGACACCCGCCACACCAGCCTGCTCCACACAGCCAGATCAGCTTCTGCATCCAGCACAGTTGCCCCCACGGCAGCCAGCACAGCCGCCCCCACCACAGCCACCCCCACTGCAGCCAGCACAGCAGCCAGCATTGCCCTACTCCAGCACCCCCCGCCTCCTGTGACCCCACTGCACCACTGCTGCCGTTCCCCTCCAGTAAAAGAGCACTGGAGTATAATACGGACTCCAATTTTTTTTACCTTTTTTATCTCTAAATATGGGGTGCGTCTTTATAATCCGGTGCATCTTATAAAATAAAAAATACAGTACTTTACTTAACAAAGAAGGTAATAGAATTATAAATGACATAAGGCAACTTTAAAAAAGGTGTAGGTGGAATGCAATTATTCAGATAAAAGCATTCCACCCAGCCCACATTGTAAACATTGTAATCATTCATGAAATTGATGAACTAATCTTGTATCAATTAAAGTGCAAAGCAGTTTTCAAGATACAGTGGAACCTCGCTTAACGAGTAACCCAGTTAGTGAGAATTTCGCTGAACGAGCAAAGCTTTCTGTAAATTTGTAACTCAGTTTACGAGAAAGCTTTGCTGTACGAGCAAAATGTTCACCGCATACACTTCCGGTTCCGTACATTCACCGCGCTCTAACCCGCTCTTGTAGTCCACACAAACGCACACAAGCATGCCCAAACACACACAAACAAACACGCACGCACACACATACAGTAATATGCTCACCTTACCTTCCGTTCCATTGCCGGCCTCATGGTTCTTGTAGTTCGCTGGTACATCGCGGCGAGTGAGGAATCCTTGCGGTGAACTGCAAGATCCATGAGGCCGGCAATGGAATGGAAGGTAAGGTGACCATAATATGTGTACCTTCTGTTCCTTCGCCAGACTCCTTGGTCTTGTAGGTCGCCGGTATAGGCTCTGTATCGGCAAGCAACGTGAGGAGGCAGGAACTTCCCCTGTCAACCGCTACTCAAAGGCAACGCGATGGCCAATCAGAGGCAAGCGGCTCCTGCCTTTGACGTCAGCGCTCTGGCAGTGGAAGTTCCTCCCTCGTCGTGATGGTTACCCGATACACTTCCCGTACCAGCGAACAGCAAGTTCCAGCAGGCCGGGGATGGAACAGAAGGTAAGGTGAGTGTAATATGTGTGTGTGCGTGTGTGTGCGTGTGTTTTTGCGTGTTTGTGTGTGTTTGTATGTGTCTTGAATGGCACAATAGGGGACCAGGATAGGACATTTAACAAGTTGTGGAACGAATTGTCTACATTGCAATAATTTCCTATGGGAAATCTTGCTTTGCTGGATGAGTAAAGGCTGCTTTACATGCAGCAACATCGCTAGCGATGTCGAACGTGAAAGCACCCGCCCCCATCGTTTGTGCGTCACGGGCAAATCGCTGCCCGTGGCGCACAATATCGCTAGTACCAGTCACACATACTTACCTGCCTAACGATGTCGCTGGGGTCGGCGAACTGCCTCTTTTCTAAGGGAGCGGTTCATGCGGCGTCACAGCGACGTCACACAGGCGTCCAATCGAAGCAGAGGGGCGAAGAGCAGCTGAATGAAAGTCACGCCCACCTCAATGCCGGAGGACGCAGGTACGGTATTGTTCGTTGTTCCTGGGGTGTCACACGTAGCGATGTGTGCTGCCTCAGGAACGATGAAAAACCTGATTCCTGCACAATCAACGATATTTGGGATTTGAACGACGTGTCAACGATCAATGATTAGGTGAGTATTTTTGATCATTAGCAGTCGCTCGTACGTGTCACACACAGACATTGTTAATGAGGCTGGATGTGCGTCACGAATTCCGTGACCCCAACGACATCTTGTTAGCGATGTTATTGCGTGTAAAGCCCCATTAACTTGGTTAACAAGCACACTCCCAGAATGGATTTTTCTTGTTAACCAAGGTTCCACTGTATATGAGAAATAAATATAATACAGACTACAATGCATGATAAAAATTATTCCTCCACCACCCACTCCAACACACATTCCAAGTCAGCTTCTTCAGGGAGTGGGTTTGTAGAAGGAAGTTAAGGTCGAAAATAGCGTGGAAACAGCTGAAAAATAATTACAAATTGAAGGCGCCATCTTATCGGTGGAGAGTATCCAAGTCAATTTCTCCCACAATACTAGGATACAACAAGCAGAAAATAGTAACTTAAAGGTAATCATTCTTACTGACTTAGTTCTCACTAATGCTCAACTGTCAGTACTTTTACTTGGTTTAGGCTTTATTCCTATAGCAAATTTTGACAGTTTAATTGCTATTTTCTAGTAAATTGTTACTTAATTTTTTCTTTTCTTTTTTAAAATTCACCCTTTAATATTTTTTCCACAGAAGAAAAACTGGTGGTTTTTCAAACACTAGAGGATTTACTGCTTCAACAAATTGATTCTAACGGAGGTAAATTTCCTGAAATTATTAGGAAAAGGTCGAACACATTTTACCAGTTACACTCAGTCCATCAGTGGAGATTTCCGTTAATATGGTATGTGAGGATTTAAATGATTAGCACCTCATCATCACCAAGATCATTGGACAATTTGACCCTGCACAAAGATGTGCATTAGAGAACTTAGTCACAATGAGACAATAACTCTGATTGCTATGAATCTACTGACCCTAACACTGATTTCCAACCAACATTATTATCCATCTTAGATTGATATTTAGAAAAGGGTTGAATTCAGAAATCCAAATGGGAAGGTATACTGGAACGACCGCAATTCAAACTTTTTATTTATCACCTAAAATACCTAAAAACCTTAGCAATCCTCTTTGATGCCACATCCTTTCTCACAATGGTAACCTGCGTATGTCTATCTCTAAGTTTCTTGACTACTACTTACGGCCGGGGTGGGGAAACTTTAGCCCATGGGCCACATGCATATACATAACAGGAAGGTCTGGGGGCATATACATCACAGGAATGGTTGGGGCATATACATCACAGGAGGGGCTGGGGGCATATACATGTCCCCAGCCCCTCATAGGATATATATACAGCAGTCCCAGCATCTCCTATGTGATGTTTATACAACAGTCCCAGTGTCTCCTATGGGATGTATGTGCCTTCAGTGTCTCCTGTGATTTATATGCAGCAGTCCCAGCGTCTGTTATGTGATGTATTTGGTTTTCCAATCTTAACAACAAAGAATTGACTGAGCTCCAGACTAAACCTGGAAAAGTAGTTGAGAGAAGCAACATGATCAATATCATCTAACATCACAGCTGTCCCAAAAAGAGAAGCAGCTCTGGCCACCACAGTAGGGGTAAGTTAATTAATTGTTTGACCAAATATTGCAGGGTCATTTTCACATTGATAAATTTGTACGGCCCCCGAAGATTGGTAGAAATTTCCAAATGACCCTTAACAAAAAAAAGGTTTCCCCACCCCTGACTTACTTCAATATCAGTGTCTAATGCCTGTCATAAAATTGTGATGTGAGGTTTGACAATGGAAAGAATACTGGATGGCATATAGAAAGATCAGCATTGCTATTTTTTAACATCCAATGTTTGTAGCTAAAGGTTATACGTAAGTCAAATGTTCATAAATCAGTCCCTTCCTGTATATAAAAAATAGAAATTTTATTTTGTTTGCTCAGCATGTAATTTTCATATTCAGATTACAAAGAAAAGGTAAGGTACCCTTTAATTTACACTGTTATATAGGTTAAAAAAAGACCAAGGCCTTGTCCACAGGCTATTTACTTCATGCAGCATTTGCTTGGACCTGTCCCGCCCACAGCCATGACTCAGTCATGGGTACGGGATTGAAATAGACCAGGTGAGTGCTGCTAAGAGCAGTTCTACTATTCATATGTGAGGCCGTATGGCACATTTTATAAAAATATTTTAGTGTAGGACTGCCTCAAATGAGATTTGCCGTGACGTGGCGAGGCAGCTCAAGAAATTGCAATTTTTTGCCAAAAATCTCAAAATTTTTATAATAAGTACAGTTTGGAATGTTTAGTGCTGAAGTGCACATTTAGTGCTGGCTTTTTGTTTTTCTTCATTGAATTGGTCGGTGGCTGACCCCCACTTTGCTATGCACCCCAATTTGGGATGTATTCCATCTGTCTAGATTTTTGCGGTTGGTGACTGTTCACATTGTCATCAGGCCTTGTCCACAGGCTATTTACTTCATGCAGCATTTGCTTGGACCTGTCCCGCCCACAGCCATGACTCAGTCATGGGTACGGGATTGAAATAGACCAGGTGAGTGCTGCTAAGAGCAGTTCTACTATTCATATGTGAGGCCGTATGGCACATTTTATAAAAATATTTTAGTGTAGGACTGCCTCAAATGAGATTTGCCGTGACGTGGCGAGGCAGCTCAAGAAATTGCAATTTTTTGCCAAAAATCTCAAAATTTTTATAATAAGTACAGTTTGGAATGTTTAGTGCTGAAGTGCACATTTAGTGCTGGCTTTTTGTTTTTCTTCATTGAATTGGTCGGTGGCTGACCCCCACTTTGCTATGCACCCCAATTTGGGATGTATTCCATCTGTCTAGATTTTTGCGGTTGGTGACTGTTCACATTGTCATCAGGCCTTGTCCACAGGCTATTTACTTCATGCAGCATTTGCTTGGACCTGTCCCGCCCACAGCCATGACTCAGTCATGGGTACGGGATTGAAATAGACCAGGTGAGTGCTGCTAAGAGCAGTTCTACTATTCATATGTGAGGCCGTATGGCACATTTTATAAAAATATTTTAGTGTAGGACTGCCTCAAATGAGATTTGCCGTGACGTGGCGAGGCAGCTCAAGAAATTGCAATTTTTTGCCAAAAATCTCAAAATTTTTATAATAAGTACAGTTTGGAATGTTTAGTGCTGAAGTGCACATTTAGTGCTGGCTTTTTGTTTTTCTTCATTGAATTGGTCGGTGGCTGACCCCCACTTTGCTATGCACCCCAATTTGGGATGTATTCCATCTGTCTAGATTTTTGCGGTTGGTGACTGTTCACATTGTCATCAGGCCTTGTCCACAGGCTATTTACTTCATGCAGCATTTGCTTGGACCTGTCCCGCCCACAGCCATGACTCAGTCATGGGTACGGGATTGAAATAGACCAGGTGAGTGCTGCTAAGAGCAGTTCTACTATTCATATGTGAGGCCGTATGGCACATTTTATAAAAATATTTTAGTGTAGGACTGCCTCAAATGAGATTTGCCGTGACGTGGCGAGGCAGCTCAAGAAATTGCAATTTTTTGCCAAAAATCTCAAAATTTTTATAATAAGTACAGTTTGGAATGTTTAGTGCTGAAGTGCACATTTAGTGCTGGCTTTTTGTTTTTCTTCATTGAATTGGTCGGTGGCTGACCCCCACTTTGCTATGCACCCCAATTTGGGATGTATTCCATCTGTCTAGATTTTTGCGGTTGGTGACTGTTCACATTGTCATCAGGCCTTGTCCACAGGCTATTTACTTCATGCAGCATTTGCTTGGACCTGTCCCGCCCACAGCCATGACTCAGTCATGGGTACGGGATTGAAATAGACCAGGTGAGTGCTGCTAAGAGCAGTTCTACTATTCATATGTGAGGCCGTATGGCACATTTTATAAAAATATTTTAGTGTAGGACTGCCTCAAATGAGATTTGCCGTGACGTGGCGAGGCAGCTCAAGAAATTGCAATTTTTTGCCAAAAATCTCAAAATTTTTATAATAAGTACAGTTTGGAATGTTTAGTGCTGAAGTGCACATTTAGTGCTGGCTTTTTGTTTTTCTTAAAAAAAGACCAAGGTGCATCTAGCTTAACCTTCCTCCACCAATTATACATTTTTGTCACTAAAAAGTAAATACAGACCAAATAATTTTTGTTTTAGAATTACCTTTATTTTAAGCTTTCCTTTATAAATAAATATAACTTGTGCAGTTTCTGGCAATCAATACATGCATATCACAATGCGACTTAAGTATAGTCTGCATTCTTTTTTTTTACATTGCTTGCTTCCTGCAGTGCACATGTATACATATAGAATATTGATATATTGATTTGTTGTTCATTCTATTAATATTCCATTTTGACATAAACCGTTCAAGTGTAAATAAGGAAAATGTTTCAGTTAATGAAACTCTTGAAAAATGGAATTATTTTGTGGTCACATACGCGAAATATTCTTTTCATATGTCTGTTATTTGCAAGAAAAAAAACGTCAGTGTTTTCTTATGTCACTGGATGAGGAACGATGAAAGATCCAGTCTTGTGTAAATGGCTATGTCTTACCATCACTCTTACTCTCGGCATGGAAGCTGTACTCCTGACATTAACTTGTGCATCAGTTGGAATTGAAGTGAGTTTAAAGTGACCTTGTCTGGTTGTTGAAGTAGAAATTATCTCTATCAGGAAACCAAATATAACAATATAATTGTTTTAAGTTTAACACATTCTGAGACATTTATTTATACATTTACTTATAATAAATAAGGGTATCTGAATGGTTAAGAAATCTCTTGTACCAACAAAATCATACTTTTTGCAATATTAATTTTTCAATATTTCATTTAGGTTTGCCATATTCCCAGTCTTCATGGTTAATACCTTGAAAGAGTGTATTAGTGTATTAAATGCACCCCAAGTCTGCTAACAAGGAAACCAGGAAAATATAATGATACAGAGCCATCCTATAAAAAAATGATCTCCATTAGTTTAAAATGGCTCTATAGAATATATTCCTAGCAATAAAAAAATAGCATAATTATACCATAAATTGCCGTCCTGTAAGAGTTAATCAGTGGTGGCTGCAGGGGTTTAAACGCTGGTGTCCTTTAGTTGGAAGATCATTACTCATCTGAAACAAAATTATTGAAACAATAGCCAACAACAGTGATGGGTACACCAAAAATTTTAATGTCTCAATAACTTGTCATGTGGCCTTGAGCATAAATTACAGCTTGTCAATGACAAATCATGCAGTTCATAAGTCTACTTATTGTTTGCTGAGGCATGGCATCACACTGTTTTTGAAGGGTGGCCCTCAACTCATTGAGGTCCTGGGGTATAGAGTTACGAGCCTCTTCACCGGGACTCAGGACTCAGTTCTCATAGGTTTTCTATGGGATTCAGATTTGAAGAAAGTGCAAGAAACTCAATTTGAGGTACCCCAGTCTACCGTAGCAGCTCCTTAATAATATGACCTTGAGGAGCTAGAGCATTGTCATCCATGAAGATTATATTAGGCCTGTATTGTTCATGCAGGCTCATAATGACTGGATTAATGATGTTATTTAAGTTGTAGGGGCTGTCACTGTACTATTCATAAAGTGTAGGGCAGTTCTGTATTGACTAGACAAACCTGCCCACAATGTAACACTATTACCACCAGCGGCTCATTTGGTGACAACAGTGGCTGATGAATATCACTTTTATTCACATCTCCAAAATGATTGGTAGACATAATTTTTGCTAAACGTGAATTGACTTTCATCAGTGAACAGCACTGAGGCCCACTGGTCCCTCATCCAGCAAGACAATGACGCCTGTGCCTGGTGGCATGGTCAGGTACCCTTGCAGGTCATCTAGCTTACTGATCATACTAATGTAAATGCTTTTCAATTGTCTGACATGACATTTTGGTGCCTCTAACCTCCTTAAATGTGCCTGGATTTGAGTAGCATTCATCATCTAGTTCCAAAGGTTATTGTTCCCAATTAAATGGTCATCAGTGTGGGATATGGCCAAAGGACATCCCCTTGTATACCTTGTGTGACCAGTCTTTCTGTATTTCTAATAATCTGCTGATGACAGTCTGTGATACTCTAAGCTCAGTGGCCACTTTCATCTGTGAACATCTTGTTTGAAACCTCGCAATAGCAAGGTACTGTTGATCAATTCTTAGGTGTCATATTGATTTCATGATGTCAAAATATGAACAACATGATGAGGAGGAGTATTTAAGCTCCTTGATATAGAACAGCAAGTTGGGCAAATAGTACTGAAACATTGAAATGTTGGACTTCAAAGTTTAGAGAAGGTCACATTAAAGGGAACCTGTCACCAGATTTGGTGACTATTAGCTGTGGCCACCACCACTGGACTCTTATATACAGCATTCTAACATGCTGTATATAAGAGCCCAGGCCGCTGTGTAGAACATTAAAATGACTTTATAATACTTACCTAAAAGGTCGTTGAAAAGCAGATAGATCTGATGGGTGTCTCCGTTTTACGGGGGGCAGCGCCTCCTCTTTCGGCCATCTTTGTCCTCCTTCTTCTGAAGCCTGGGTGAATGACATGTCCTACGTCAGGGCATTAAGGTCCTGTGCAGGTGCACTTTGATCTGCCCTGAGCAGGGCAGATCAAATTATTGTAGCTCTCATGAGCGGAACCTCAATGCTGGCCTGTGTGCATGACGTAGGACATGTCATGTACCCAGGCTTCAGAAGAAGGAGTGAATACACCATATTTAATAGAAATGATAATTAGTTTAATATTTCTTCACACTAAACTAATGAAGATTTTTTTTATTTAGTGTGAAGTTACATTTGTAATTTGTAAAAGAGCACTGGCAGTGGAAATCTGAACATTTTTCAAAATGCTATCATGGAAAGGCTTTGTCCAAGCCATTCCATCTAGCAGGTCTCAGAGAAACCCCAGTTCTATAACACCAATGCAGATATCTGGACTTACACAGAGCCCCCTTGGTTTATTCCAATGGGTACTGGCCAGTGCATGTGACTGGCAGGCAATAGAATCCTGGGTAAGAAACAAGAGAGTAAATGAGAAATAACATCAAGAGGCATTCAGATAGTGAAGACACAAGCCGAGGTCAAGGACAGCAATAAACAGGCTGAGTAAGAGAAGTGTTGCAGATGTGAACCAGAGAAAGTATAAATTATAACTGTCAGCCAGAGACTGACTGCTGGAGGAAATAGAAGATCTGCTCATGGCTTCCAGGAGGGAGGTAACAACACTGATAACAAGCATTCTGCTGCAAAACACGAATTAACTAGCGGAAGAACAAGAAGTTCCAGCTGTCCAAAAGTTAAACTCATGGCCACTACAATCATCCAGCGGCATGCACAGTATTACTACTTGATAACAAAGGCAGAGGTAGTAGGAGAGTTTTAATATTTGGATGTTAGTCATTTATTATAACCAAGACTCCCCTACAGTTAAGGAGATGCTCTGCTGTGTAGGAATATTGCTATTGCAAACCGATAAATGAATAGGAATATGATGCACTTATTTTTCAAGTTGGCACCGGACTGAAGTTCCACCAGAGTACAGTTAGTGACCTCCATCATTTTTCACATTTTATCCATTTTTCATTGGAACATTTCCTTGTCACCTAAGCTTGATGATTGTAATTATATTCAATGTATAATCCTTGGGACATGTTCATGATCTAAAGATGCATGTAACAGTTCAAGTGAGTCTGATATTTTCAATCACTGCCTACTTTTCACTTGTTTGCATTATTTAACCTCTAACTTCATGCTCCAAGCAACAATCATAGTAAAATACTTTATTCTGTAATCCATTAAAGATTGAAGCATGTCATAAATCAAATTTCATAATGACTTGCGTTCTCTCATCTGACATGAGTTGCTTCCTAACTGTAAAGCTAAGGAAGCCAATCTGACTCTTCTAAATTGCCATTTTCTACGCAGTCTTTCTTTATGGTATAAATGAACTAAACCTTTGCAATATCTAACTATACTGAAAGTTGTTCACAATATTGATAAGAGTGATAGTTTCAGAGAACATACTGCATTAAGGGAATCTTAAATTAATAGAATTTTTCCACTAATAATTTTTCTGCAGGACTATCATAAATTTGAATGCTATTTCTGCTGCAAAAACACAATAATATTTGCAAATTGTTTGTATACTGTATTGACCAGTAGATTTATTCCAGCTTTGATCCTGTGCAACACTGAAGACACCAAAACAAAAAAGTGGGAAACTGAAAATTACAAGTACCTATCAAGAGAGAGCAAAGGGGTAGTGAGTGGACAGTGGAAATCTTACGGTTGTTGGTGGCACAGCATGGGATATCCTATGGTTAGCACTTTAGGGCTGCCATTAAAACTGGCACTGCAATGACAACTCAGTGGCTAAAGAGCATCAATTAGATAAAAGCTGATTTGTTTTATTTGAAAAAATGAATAATATGAAGCTCCAGCTTCTCTTGAAGCAGCTGACATGAAAAATGGGAATTTTATATGACCTTTATTGAACCCAAGAATATATAAGAGGAAATGTATTAATAATTATTATTTACATTTTTCATGTTCTAGTTTAATCTGACATAAGTGATACAAATGTCCACCTAAATTATTACTAATGTATTATTAAAAGAAAAAAGTGGACTCTCACCATGCCGTAAGTAGAAGTTTCAGTCCATGAAATAGGAAATGGGTGCCAGATCCTCTGGTAAGGCGTCGACCAGAAAGATAGAAAGGAAGGAGTGAAGGAGTGGCATCTTCCGAGAAGCGATGAGTAAAATAAAAAATCTTTATTCAAAGCATTTATAAAACACTAAAAAAAACTGCAGCATGTTAACACCTGACGCATTTCTGGCACACAAAAAGACGCCCTTAGTCAAAGGAATGACTAAGGGCGTATTTTTGTGCGCCAGAAATGCGTGAGGTGTTAACATGCTGCAGTTTTTTTTTAGTGTTTTTAAACTGCTTTGAATAAAGATTTTTTATTTTACCAATCGCTCCTCAGAAGATGCCGTTCCTGCACGCCTTCTTTTCTAATCTATTATTAATACTATCTGTATTTAGGGTACCTCTTAGGCTACTTTCACACATCAGTTTTTTTCCATCAGGTACAATCCGGAAAAAACGGGTTAAACGGATCCGGTACCGCATCCGTTTTATCCCCATAGATTTGCATTGTTACCGGATTGTACCTGATGGCTTTGCGTTGCATCCGTTTTTTTCCGGATGCGGCAAAATTTATCAAAGCGGCGGCCGGAGGCAACGTGTCTTGCAACGTTTTTTTGTCCGGCAAAAAAAACGCATCGCGTCGGATCCGGCGCGATACGGCATGTTTTACAATGAAAGCCTATGGACGCCGGATCCGGCGCAATGTGGTGAAAAATGGATGCGGCTACCGGATCCGTTTTTGTAAACTGCGCATGCACCAAATTAATTAAAAAAGCTGATCCTTCAAAAAAAAGGACAAACTGGATCAAAAAAGGATGCAAACCGTATCCACCGGATCCGGTTTTGTACGCATCACAGATCCATTAAAAACCGGATCCGGTGGATACGGTTTTACATTTTTTGGCCGGATCCTTTGGATCAGGAAAAAAAAGGATTGTGCCTGAATGCAGAAAACTGATGTGTGAAAGTAGCCTAAGCATAAACCTAGAGTTTCCATTTGTCTGATGTAAGCAACACAAACTTTTCTGGGGCAGTTCCATCAATTCTGCTGCACCAGTGTGTAAACGTATCAGCAAGCAGGTATACAGTTTGCCTATTCATCACTGCTGCCTTGTGGTGGCCATCTGTCTGCTGAGAGCAAAAAAAATCTGCTTTTAACCATTAGTCAGTTCCAGTTCCTGGATTATTCATACAGCTTAAAGGCCCCATCACACACAACGAAATCGCTAATGAGATCGTTGCTGAGTCACAGTTTCTGTGATGCAGCAACGATCTCGCCAGCGATCTCGTTATGTGTGACACCTACCAGCGATCAGGCCCCTGCTGTGAGATCGCTAGTCGTTGCCAAATGGTCCGGATCATTTTCTTCAAAGACGATGTCCTGCTGAGCAGAACGCATCGCTGTGTTTGACGCCTACTAATGACCTCCTAACAGGGTCCCAACGTCCGCCAAGATCGTTATACAGGTCACTCACCATTACTGCGTCGTTGGTAAGATCTGACTGTGTGACATATCACCAGCGACCTCCCAGCGACTTACCAGCGATTCTTATCAGGCCGTATCGTTGTCGGGATCGCTGGTAAGTTGTTGTGTGTGACTGGGCCTTTAGTTTACAAGTATATCCAAACTGTTGACTCTGTCTTCTTATATTTCCTGCTCTATGTGTCAGCTTGCCATCCTGTATACCCCATTGTCCCGGTGCACACTGATTTACAATTTATCCCGCTATGCTGTCTCTCCATGTTACTCACCCAGTCCTACAGCTTAGGTAATCCACATCACCAGGACAGCCCATCACAGCAAGCTTCATTCCTGCCTGTAGAATTATGCCAACAGCATATGTGAAAAAGTAAATCCATCTAAACTGAACCTTTATATGGAGGTTTAATTATTTTATGTTTTATGAATACACACACCTTAAAGAGAGCTATATCTTTAATTTCTTGCTTTTACCTCATTAACAGAATAGATATTTTGTATTATTATTAATTTGCTTTTAGGCAAAAAAAATGAAATTGCCTTTCAAAATAGTGGGGGTTATTGTCAGCTATGAACCTTATTTTCCTCATGTGTAGTAATGGCATAATTATTGGATATTTATTAATCAGTTTATTACTTTTGGGGCTCAATCTCTGAGATCCTCATCAATCTTAAAAATGAAAGAACATTTGAAAAATGAATTTAAAAAAATGAATAGAGCCTGCAGTGAAACATGATGCTTGCAGAGTCCATATGTGGAGTTGCATGAGTTCTCCTACTAGTGTCAGTGAGCTCCATTTAATTCATTATACTGTATCATGAGTTCGAAGATGTACTGCTCTATATTAAAAGAGAATATGCTGCCATCGCTTCATGCTCTTGGTAGACATGCATTTTTTCTAAATGCATGGTGCCTACAGTGAAAAATAGTAGTCAGTGTCCTTATTTTGGGCTGCTTGATTATTCATGCTGTCGGAGAGCTACATTTTGTTGATGGTTCCATAAATTTACAGATGTACTGTTCTATATTAAAACAGAAGATGCTACCATCACTTTGTGCCCTCGATAGATGTGCAATTTTTCAAAGATCACACATCTGTTGCATTTCTGAAGAACTTGAGAAAGTGATTCAGTGTCGATGTATGTCTCCGTCCTGATCTGAGCCCAGTTTAACACCAATGGAGAATTCTGAATGGACAAGTTGAGCATCATTTTCCATCCAGCCCCCAGGCTCTAAAAGAGACCATCGTTTAAAAATGGAAAAGATAAATGTTGTAATATGTTGCCAACTTGTACATTCCATACATAGAAAACTTGTTGCTCTCCTTCCTTTTGGTACACGTAGTTCTTAATGACATTGGCTGTATATTGGAGGTAATTGTTCCTCTGCAAAACAAATTTGGTACTAGATGCCTCTCTGAGGGTATTGCATGATATATAAGTATCGGTCTATATTTTTCAGCATGAGGACACCATTAATCCTGAACAAAATCCCTGACCCCACTTACTAATATACAGTCCCTAACTTTCAAGGAACCCCCTCCATGCTTCACTGTTGCCTGTGGACACTCATTATTGTACTACTCCCCAGGCATTTGGCAAACAAATGGTCTTCTTTTACAGACAAATATTTCAAATTTTGAATCATCAGTAGAGATTTTCTGCTGACATATTTCTACACACCAGTGCTTATGTTTTCACTTATAGTTGTGTTGCTCGTCTTTGTTTCTATGTCGAATACATAGTTTTTCTTATTTAAAAAAGACCAGTTCTGGACAAACTACTCTGAACAATAGTTGGGTGTAGCTGGGTCACATTAGTATGCCTGATGTGTTTTCAACTGCTGCTCAAAGATTCCTTGGTTGACCACTGCATCTAGTCTTTGGTCCTCACCTTTGTCCATTTCTTCATGTTTTCAATGCTGAGAAATGCAGTCAGACACTTATCTATCATGCAACACCATCAAACTAGCTTATCTTCAGAGTAAACAAAAACATGAAGTGATGATATGTCTCTCACACAGATCTGATCTCAGTATCATCAAGTATATCTAGGATTACATGACCAGGCACAAGGAATTGCCTAAATTCATCCACAGAAGATCTGTAGTTAGTTCTCAAAGACATTTGAAACAACCTTAAAGGGAAGGTGTCATAAAAAAATAGTTTTCAATAACTGAAAAAATGTAAAGTATTAATGTTTTAATGTTATGTTTAAATAAAATTATTTGTTTTTAATTGAGAAAAATATAAAAAAAAATTAAAGTTTGATATATTCCACTCTTAAACACTAGGGGGAGCAGCTGCTGAAATCTGACTGTAGAAGTACTGTAGAAATATCTCACATTACAGCTGCAGTAAAAGTGGGCAGAATCTGCTCTCCTGTGTGTGATGTCCCCTCCCCCTCCCAATCTGGGTGTTTCCATCAGGATAAGAGAATGAAATTTAGAATGACAGTGCGGAGCCATTTTGTTGGTGACCATAGAGCGATCCTAATATGTCTAAAGTGTCACTAAGGCCAGCTGCATAGTGCTCCACTGTATCTCGCACCACACAGTATCCCAATGCCCCCACACTGCCTAATGACTGTATCCCAATGCCCCACACTGCCTACTGACTTTATCCCAATGCCCCCACACTGCCTACTGACTGTATCCCAATGCCCCCACACTGCCTACTGACTGTGTCCCAATGCCCCCACACTGCCTACTGACTGTATCCCAATGTCCCCACACTGCCTACTGACTATATCCCAATGCCCCATACTGCCTACTGACTGTTTTCCAATGCCGCATGCACTCACCTCATGGCAGAGTGGGAGAAGCAGCATGCCAGGATCAGTAATGGTGCAATCACCGTTGCCTGGCGCCGGTACTCACCCCATGCATCCTGGAAAGTGACAGGAGTAAAGTGGAGCACACAGCATACTGTGTGCTCCACAAAGATGGCGCTGATCTCCTCCCTCTGCTGTGGTCTGGACAGCCCACGGGGCACATCCAGGTCACAGCAGACGCCTTCTCTAATGTTGTTACTAAATGGAGTCTGATTCTGACCACTGTTCTCTATGCTCTGGGGGCTGCCATAAAGGAGGTGAGCAACTGTCATTACAAACACCAAATCCAAGATGGCTGCCCCCAGTGCTTCAGTAAAACTAGAATTAAATAAAAACTAACTAAACAGTGAATTTAATTTTGTATTAAAATAATTTGATTTCATAATCACTATTATTAATACAAAAATAAAAAACCGCGATACCTTACCTTTAATTCCAAGTTCCTACAAAAACTTTGTGTATGCGTACCTACAAGTATTGTGCACATTGCGTTCAGTACCTTGCAGAAATGAATGCATCCTCTGGCAGAATTTGTTATTGTCAAATTTGGTTTTGACCACAAAAACGCAGGAAATACGCATGCGTTTTTATAGCATATTTGCCGCGTTTTGGCCGCGTTTTACATGCATTTTCAGTGCTTAAATTGAGATGCGTTTCAATATAAATACACAACTAAATAAAGTTTGAACATTCAAACTGTAGGAAAAAAAATGAAAAAATATAAACAAATAATAACCTTTAAATCATACACTAAAATGATAATTTACCGAAAATGATTAATGAGATTTAATTTAATTTAATAATTATGTTCAAAATAAAGTAAAAGTATTGCTTGACTCTTTTTTTAAAGTCGGAATGGATGTGAGGGCAAATGGAAACCTCTTGACCTCACTATAATGGCAAAAACGCATGCTTTGCTTTTGACAAAAAAAGCATGAGTTTTGCATCAAAAAAGCATGCAAACCGCTAGGAATTTCTTTAAGGATGCATTTTGATAATTCTCATTGACTTCAATGTTACCAAAACATTGCCAAAACGCTCAAAACAATTGACATGTTGCTTCTTCAAACGCAGAGATTTTAACAAATTTTTGACACAAAAAACGCTGCACTTTTAAAAGCATCGTGCGCACAAGAAAGCCCTATTTCCCATAGACTTTGCCTGGAAATCAAAACGCATGCATTTTTGCATTAAAACGCTGCAGTTCAAAATGCTGCGGAAACGCATGAAAAAACGCAACGTGCGCACATGCCCTGATACTGTTTTTGAATGCAAAGGGTGATAACTACCGAATATTGATATGATTTAGACTTATCTTTTATTCATTCACTTTGCAATTATTTAACTGATAAAAATAAATTATTAATGACACTTACATTTTTGAAAATACTGTGCAAAAGTGTTAGGTAGGTAGAAAAAAATGCTGTAAAATATGAATGCTTCCAAAAATAGGAGCGCTAATAATTTATTTTTATCAATTAATAAAATGTAATGAACTCTTTGCCTTCAAAACAGCATCAATTCTTCTAATTACACTTGCACACAGTTTTTGAAGAAACTTGGCAGAGAGGTTGTTTCAAATATCTTAAGCCTGCTTTACACGAGACGATAGATTGTGCGATAGCACAATCGATCATACCCGCCCCCGTCGTTTTTGCGTCACGGGCAATTAGTTGCCCATGGCGCACAAACTCGTTTAACCCCCGTCACACATACTTACCTTCCGGACGACCTCGCTGTGGGCGACGAACGTCCACTTCCTGGAGTGGGCGGGACGTTCGGCGTCACAGCGACGTCACACGGCAGGCGGCCAATAGAAGCGGAGGGGCGTAGATGAACGGGATGTAAACATCCCGCCCACCTCCTTCCTTCCATTAAGCCGTCGGGTGCCGCGGGAGGCAGGTAAAGCTGCTGTTCATCGTTCCCGTGGTGTCACACGGAGCAACGTGTGATGCCACGGAAACGATGAACAACCGCCGCCATTTTAATTAAACAATTTTATGAAACCTAGCGACGAGTACACGACTCACGATTTGTGAGCGTTACTGCGTCGCTCGGAGGTGTCACACGAGACGACGTCGTGCGGTATGCCGGATGTGCGTCACGAAAACCGTGACCCCCGACGACATATCCCACAATCTATCGCCTCGAGTAGAGCCCACTTTAGAGAATGAACTACAGATCTTTTGTGGGTACAAGATTGTGTAAATCCTTTTGTCTCTTCATGTAGCCCCAGTTCCTCCCAATTCATGTAATCAATGATGTTAGGATCAGGGTTTTGTGGAGGCTATATCGTTACTTCCAATACTCCTTTTTTTTCATTTCACAGGACATACACTGTGGCAAGGCAGTAACTTGTTACAGACAAAAATCTGGGGGCTCCAGCCTCAAACTTCTAGCTTTTAGTTCTGGATCTGTGGTGAGCAACACTATGAACTATATTACCAAAAAGGGGCAATAGAATGAGTACCACCTGTATATTAATGGAAGCAAATGTAGCTCAATAAAAGAGGAAAGACATTAGCTGCACTTCCTAAATTTTACCAATTTCAAAATGTATATAGTCACAAACATAAAAGCTTAGACACGACATATAAATACATTTAAAATTGGGCAATTGTGGCAGAACCTGTTTGCTAGGCTAAAAATTGGCATTGACAGGCAACCCATATAACAGGTATGATAACCAATAGAACCATGTAAATGTAGAGGATATCAAAGATAAGTATGAATAGACACTACCCCTTAAGTGATGTCAAGTAGTATTCAGTCAAGAAGAAAGGTGCAATGCACATGTACAGGCAATAAATAATGCATTATCAAAAGAATATAGAAAATAAACTGAGGAATAGATATGTGCAATAAAGTGCCATGTGCATATTCATAAAGTAAACTGACTCATAGAAAAAGCATCAAATGGGAAAGATGACTCCACAATGTATATGTATGATACATACAGTGGGGAAAATAAGTATTTCATACACTTCCAATTTTGCAAATTTTCCCACCTATAAAGAATGTAGAGGTCAGTCATTTTTTATCATAGGTACACTTCAACTGTGACAGACAGAATAAAAAAAATCCAGAAAATCACATTGTATGATTTTTAAATAACTAATTTTTACTGAATGAATTAAAGAGTACTTTACACAAAGCGATATTGGTACCGATATCGCTAGCGAGCGTACCCACACCCGTCGGTTGTGCGTCACGGACAAATCGCTGCCCGTGGCGCACAACATCGCTAACACCCGTCACACAGACTTACCTTCCATGCGACGTCGATGTAGCCGGCGATCTGCCTCCTTTCTAAGGGGGCAGTTCGTGCGGCGTCACAGCGACATCACACGGCAGCCGTCCAATAGCAGAGGAGGGGAGGAGATGAGCGGCCGGAACATGCCGCCCACCTCCTTCCTTCCTCATTGCCGGTGGACGCAGGTAAGGAGATGTTCGTCGTTCCTGCGGTGTCACACATAGCAATGTGTGATGCCGCAAGAACGACGAACAACATCGTACCTGCAGCAGCAACGATATTTGGAAAAGGAGCAACATGTCAATGAGCAATGATTTTTGATGTTTTTGCGCTCGTTGATCGTAGCTCCTTGGTGTCACACGCTGCGATGTCGCTAACGGCGCTGGATGTGCGTCACTAATGACGTGACCCCGACGATATATCATTATCGATGTCGCAGTGTGTAAAGCACCCTTAAGTATTTGATCACCTACCAACCAGCAAGAATTCTGGCTCTCATAGATCTGTTATTTTTCCTTTAAGAAGCCCTCCTACTCTGCACTCATTACCTGTAATAATTGCACCTGTTTGAACTTGTTATCTGTATAAAAGACACTGGCCACACATTCAATTACACTCAAACTCTCCACCATGACCAAGAGCAACAAGCTGTCTTAGGACATCAAGGGCAACATTTTTGATCTGCAGAAGGCTGGGATGGGCTACAGGACAATAGACAAGTAGCTTGGTGAGACGGCAACATCTGTTGGAGCAATTATTAGACAATGGAATAAACACAAGATGACTGTCAATCTTACTCGGTCTGTGGCTCCATGCAAGATCTTGCCTCATGGAGTAAGGATGATTCTGAGGAAGGTCAGGAATCAGCTCAGAAGAACTACTCGGGAGGACCTGGTCAATTACCTGAACAGAGCTTTGATCACAGTGTCAAAGATTATCATTAGTAACACACTACAACCTCATGGATTAAAATCCTGCAGGGCACACAAGGTCACCCTACTCATGCCAGCACTTGTCCAGACCTTTTTGAAGTTCACCAGTTACCATCTGGATGATCCAAAGGAGGCATTTGAGAAACTTATGTGGTCAGATAAGACCAAAAGAGAACTTTTTGAAATCATCTTCACTAGCCATGTTTTGAAGAAGAAGAAGAAGGATGAGTTCAACCCCAAGAACACTGCCCCAACTGTAAAGCATTGGAGTAAAAACATCATACATTGGGAGTACTTTTCTGCAAAGGGGACAGGACAACTGCATTGAATTGTAGGGAGGATGGATTGTGTCGTATATCGCTAGACTTTGACCAACAACCTCCTACCATCAGTAAGAGATTTGAAGATGGTTCATGACAGTGACCCGAAACACACAGCCAGGGAAACTAAGGAGTGGCTCCGTAAGAAGCATTTCAAGGTCCTGCAGTGGCCTAGCCTGTATTCAGACCTGAAACCAATAGAAAATCTTTTGAGGGAGCTAAAACTCAATGTGGACCAGCAGCAGCTCCAAAACCTGAAAGATCTGGAGATCTGCATGGAGGAGGGGGCCAAAATCTCTGCTGCAGTGTATGCAAACTTGGTCAAAAACTACAGGAAACATCTGACCTCTGTAATTGCAAACAATTGGTAATATCTGTACCAAATATTAAGTTCTGTTTTTCTATTGCGTCAAATGCTAATTTCATGCAATAAAATGACAATTAATTATTTAAAAATCATAAAATGTGATTTTCTAGATTTTTCTTTCATTCTGCCTGACACACTGAAAGTGTAACTATGATAAACATGACAGACCTCTTGCTTTGTAGTTGAGAAAACCTGCAAAATCGGCAGTGTATTAAATACTTTTTTTGACCACTGTGTGTATATATATACAGTTAGGTCCAGAAATATTTGGACAGTGACACAATTTTCGTGAGTTAGGCTCTGCATGCCACCACATTGGATTTGAAAAGAAACCTCTACAACAGAATTCAAGTGCACATTGTAACATTTAATTTGAAGGTCTGAACAAAAATATCTGATAGAAATTGTAGGAATTGTACACATTTCTTTACAAACAATCCACATTTTAGGAGGTCAAAAGTAATTGGACAAATAAACCAAACCCAAACAAAATATTTTTATTTTCAATATTTTGTTGCGAATCCTTTGGAGGCAATCACTGCCTTAAGTCTGGAACCCATGGACATCACCAAACGCTGGGTTTCCTCCTTCTTAATGCTTTGCCAGGCCTTTACAGCCGCAGCCTTCAGGTCTTGCTTGTTTGTGGGTCTTTCCGTCTTAAGTCTGGATTTGAGCAAGTGAAATGCATGCTCAATTGGGTTAAGATCTGGTGATTGACTTGGCCATTGCAGAAAATTCCACTTTTTTGCACTCATGAACTCCTGGGTAGCTTTGGCTGTATGCTTGGGGTCATTGTCCATCTGTACTATGAAGCGCCGTCCGATCAACTTTGCGGCATTTGGCTGAATCTGGGCTGAAAGTATATCCCGGTACACTTCAGAATTCATCCGGCTACTCTTGTCTGCTGTTATGTCATCAATAAATACAAGTGACCCAGTGCCATTGAAAGCCATGCATGCCCATGCCATCACATTGCCTCCACCATGTTTTACAGAGGATGTGGTGTGCCTTGGATCATGTGCCGTTCCCTTTCTTCTCCAAACTTTTTTCTTCCCATCATTCTGGTACAGGTTGATCTTTGTCTCATCTGTCCATAGAATACTTTTCCAGAACTGAGCTGGCTTCATGAGGTGTTTTTCAGCAAATTTAACTCTGGCCTGTCTATTTTTGGAATTGATGAATGGTTTGCATCTAGATGTGAACCCTTTGTATTTACTTTCATGGAGTCTTCTCTTTACTGTTGACTTAGAGACAGATACACCTACTTCACTGAGAGTGTTCTGGACTTCAGTTGATGTTGTGAACGGGTTCTTCTTCACCAAAGAAAGTATTCGGCGATCATCCACCACTGTTGTCATCCGTGGACGCCCAGGCCTTTTTGAGTTCCCAAGCTCACCAGTCAATTCCTTTTTTCTCAGAATGTACCCAACTGTTGATTTTACTACTCCAAGCATGTCTGCTATCTCTCTGATGGATTTTTTCTTTTTTTTCAGCCTCAGGATGTTCTGCTTCACCTCAATTGAGAGTTCCTTAGACCGCATGTTGTCTGGTCACAGCAACAACTTCCAAATGCAAAACCACACACCTGTAATCAACCCCAGACCTTTTAACTACTTCATTGATTACAGGTTAATGAGGGAGACGCCTTCAGAGTTAATTGCAGCCCTTAGAGTCCCTTGTCCAATTCCTTTTGGTCCCTTGAAAAAGAGGAGGCTATGCATTACAGAGCTATGATTCCTAAACCCTTTCTACAATTTGGATGTGAAAACTCTCATATTGCAGCTGGGAGTGTGCACTTTCAGCCCATATTATATATATAATTGTATTTCTGAACATGTTTTTGTAAACAGCTAAAATAACAAAACTTGTGTCACTGTCCAAATATTTCTGGCCCTGACTGTATATATATATATATATATATATATATATATATATGTGCGAGAGAGAGAAAGAGAGAGAGCTAGAGAGAGAGAATAAGAGAGCTAGAGAAAGACAGAGAGAGAGAGAATGAGAGAAACGTAAGTTGCAGAATGAATTGAAAAGTAATTCACTGAATTACAACAAATTTAGTTAGTGATCCTTAAATTGGTATTGAACATGTAACTTTTACATCAATGGCCAAAGGTCTGCTTGTCTCCCCTTTTGTTATGTCAATAACTATTTTTGAATTATACAATTTCTGGGATTAGTGGAGAATCCATTGTTATTTCTTTTTTATTACAGAAACCTTTACTTATTATATTGCACAAATACAACCTATATCAGTAATCATGTCAGGTCTTGTTCTGGAAAAACCAAGAGTAGAAATGCATTTAGTGACATACACAATATCTTAATAACTTATTAAAGTTGCAAGGTATATAAAAATATTGCATTTGTCATGGTAAAAGTGCACTTTATATAAAAAAAATCCTTGGCCGTATACTCTTAGGTCCAATTATAAAATGAATGTTTTAATCTGCAATACATTCACAGACCTAGAAGAAAACATCACTTATTATAAATATGACCTTTTATCGAGATACATATAGCGTACATTATGTATGTACATGGCCAAGTAGCTCCACCAAGAGGAAAACTCAAACAATACATTGAGATGTTTCTTTAATTAAATCTAAACCTACAATATGATTTCATTATTTGCCATGGAAAATAGAAAGAAACAACAAAACAATAAATATTTTGTAAATAGCAATTACATTTATGGTCATACATAACACAGCGCAAAAAACAAATAAAATACTACTGCTAATATATAGCATGAACTAAAGTGATGTATACCACTCAAAATAGTACAGTAAAAAGATACTGTGTGATGAACTGTATGATGATAGCAATAAAAGAAGTGTAAAGAGTAAATATTATACATTTATGTAGAAACTGTCTAAAATTTGAAGCGTTAGAAATATTAGTATGGCTACAGATATATACTGCAGATTTGGTGCCGTTATGATAATGATTTCACACCAAACTCATGCTGCAATGTACAATAAATTGATTTTTCTTACATCATTTTCTGTAAATGTAGAGAAAACAAATGTCTGCAAGAAATCTGCAACAGATTGGACAAACCTCAAATTTATATTACCACAACATGTCCTACAATAACGATTTCTGATTTCACATATTTATATTAAACTAATAATTCGAGAAGGGTGAATAGTAACTATTCATGTTTGGATAATGCTTTCCGAATACCGAATACTATTCCAGTAATCAGCAAGGCAAAAAAATGCGCAGATTCCCCGTTGTCTTGTATTAGGCTCGTTATTCGTGACAAATACCACAATAACACATTTGGATTCGTTGCAAATAATCTGAACATGAATAGTTACTATTCTCTCATCACTACTTATAATATTTGCAGTATAAAAACCAGCAAATTGGCATAAAGATCCATAGGAAGTTCTATTGCTGAGCTTCAGCATTCAGTCATGAACATTTCTTAAAGAGGACTTGCCAGCATGATTTTGTAATTTAAAGAAAAGGCATGGCTGTAATGGTGCTGTAATATTGATTATATTTATACCACTTTGTTTTTCTTGTTAAATCACCATTTGAAGATTTTTGCTACTTAGATTTTAGTGCATAAGGGCCAGACTGTGCTCTATTTCTTCTCCTCCCTGTCTGTGATTCTCTGGACCCTCCTCCTGCCTCTCGTCCATACTAGTTAAATGCAATAGTGTATCAACTATTAAAATCTGTGTGTGCAGCTCAATAACAGTAAGTATGGTAGACTTTAATGGTAGATTCAGTCGGGTGCCCAATGGGAGAAAAAATCCAATGAATATAAAGAGATACTATAGTACTCCTGATTGCAGAAGGATGTATATATTTTATTTTAAACACCAGGTCTGTGCAAAAGAACCCAGGTCAAGTATGGGAAATCTGACAAAGGAAAGTGTCAAAAGAGAAAATTGTGGTTGACTATAAAAATTAAACTGCCTGAGTCACATATTTTTAGAAATAGAGTATCACATTAGTAGTAAAATGTTTTTCATCATAGCCAGTAGGCTTATCCATAGTTACTCATAAGTTACATAGTTGAAAAAGATCTGGGAGGTTCAAAACATTTTCTGATACAGTTTTGTGCAAAGTAATGATGTACTACTTGGCAGACCTATGTGCTGTACTCCACAATAAATTTTATTTGGTTACCTTGCAACTACAAAAGACAACCCAGTGATATTTTTCTGTGGTTTATTAGGGGGCAAAACACCCTACTCTACTGCATACTCAGACACACATTAATAAGTGCAATCCAAGTACGATTATGTTGCATTATACAGTTGGCCTCTGCCTCTAGCAATGACATTTAAGTGAATAAATCATGTAATTCGACTATTTTATCACTCCACCCCACCATAATGCTATCACAGATACTAATAAGTTGCGATAGCATTTGAAGGTATACTGAAGGCACTTGTGGAAGGCATCTTTGCACTCCTAAAAAACTCAGCCACAGGCTGAACCTAATGATCGATCATAATTTCATCCATACTATGTAATACTTAACTATTTGAGTACAAAGAAAAAATAACAACAATCAAAGGAGGATTATAGGGGACTGAAAAGTAAAGTAAAGATTTTTTTTGTATTAAAATAATATGTACATATATATATATATATATATATATATATATATCCAAAGGAGAAAGAAAGTCGCACTCCAGATGATCACCATATCACTCCGTCTTTATTTCAGGGGAAACATGAGGGTACAAGCGGTGGGGAGGGTGAAAAAGCCATACAACGCCGGACGACGGCGTGCCGTTTCGATAGAACTTAGCCTCCACGGGTCACTGGACCCGTGGAAACTAACACATTTAATGCACATTTAACACATTGGCCCAGGCCAACACATTTAATCCACAAACAGGATGCAGACAAACCTCTCAACATGATGGACACTTCACAGGTGCAAGGTAAATTGCACACTAGTGGCGTGCATAGGGCGCTGTTCACACTTGTATGCGCATGGTGTCCAGCCAGCAACCTATTTCCACGCCCTTACTATTATGTCCATCATGTTGAGAGGTTTGTCTGCCTCCTGTTTGTGCATTAGATGTGTTGGCCTGGGCTAACTGGACTGGTTGCCCTCTTTTCTGCTGTGAGTATATTTTATAATACATTTTTGGAGGAGTTTTATCTCCTCTTTTTGTTGCTATTTTTGATATTTATCAGTGTAGGGACCCGCAAGCGTGAGGATCCGTGATGAGGATTGCAGGCTTATGTACATTGGCCAATTTACAAACTAATACCTCATATATATTTTATATGTAATTTTTCCACTTTTTTATACGGGGTGCAGCCGGGCCTCTTAATACGGCTGTGCATAGTGGAATCTCTGTCCCTTGCGTGCTGCAGTGAGTAGTGTCCGAGTTGCCCACCTAATCTAATAGTAAGGGCGTGGTAATAGGTTGCTGACTGGACACCATGCGCATACAAGTGTGAACAGCGCCCTATGCACGCCACTAGTGTGCAATTTACCTTGCACCTGTGAAGTGTCCATCATGTTGAGAGGCTTGTCTGCATCCTGTTTGTGCATTACATGTGTTGGCCTGGGCTAACTGGACTGGTTGCCCTCTTTTCTGCTGTGAGTTCATTGTTATGACAGCCATAATGCGGCATAAATAACCTGGAAACATTTTTCAGATCATTAAAATTATGGTTACACCAAATTTGTATTTTTATATATTTTATTGGCTAAAAAAATCTGAACTTTGCTCAAAGAGAATTGTTGTGTTGTGTCATCATTTTTTTTAAATCTATATTTTTTATTTTTCTCTCAATAGACTTGCAAGAGGTGTTTTTTTGCATAGTAAGATTAAGTTTTTGTTAATACCATTTTGGGGTACATGCAATGCTCTTTTTATTAAATTGTTTTGTTGGAGAATCCATGTTTTTAGCAAACTTTAAGCAAACTTAATTTTCCTTTAACAATTTTGCTCATCTCTATTTGTATGGTAAAGTGACTGATGACTTTCAAAACTATAACTTGTTCTGCATAAAAACAAGATATGACAATGTTAATGAAAACATGTATGAGTCTTGGAAAAAGTGGAGGACTGGTGTGCTGAATATTATCAAGCAGCCTTTTAATGATCCTGGTTGCAGAAGGGCCATTTATTGTGTATATGACTTTCACCCATGAACAACTGCCGCTAGGATTCACTGAAGTATAAATACATATGTAGTTGGAAACGTGGCTCAGCAAGAAACCAAAGGCATAGTTTATACTTCTGTTAAGCCTCTTCAGCAGCAGTCTGCATGGCCTATAAGTCTCTTTATGCCAACTTCCCACTCTTCACAATGAGAAAAATTCTCCCTTTAAGCCCTGTCCCCTAGCCAAATCAGATGTCCTGCTGTGCACTGATGAAGGGCAAAAACCATGAAATGTGCTTCTGCAAATGGAGTGTAAGGCTGCTTTCACACATTAGTTTTTTGTCATCAGGCACTATCCGTCGAAAAAACTGATGTGACGGATCCGTTGAAAAAACGGATCCGTTGCATCAGTTTCTTCCATCCGATTCTTCCATTTTTTTGATGGATCCGTTTTGATACTGAGCATGCTGAGTTTAAAAAAACAGAAACCAGCGCTGGCTTCCGGCATATGACAGATGATGATGGATTTGGCTGCCATAGGCCTCCATTATAAAAAGCGCCGTACGGCGTTGGATCCGGCGCAATCCCCTTTTTTGCCGGAGACAAAAAACGTTCACTTCAACATTCCATCCAGCTGCCGAACAAGAACATTTTGCCGGATCCGGCAAAAGCTGGATAGAATGCAAGGCCATCCGGCACAATCCGGCGCTAATAGAAGTCTATGGGGGAAAAATCGGATCCGGTGGCAACAGAAGCCGGATCCGTTTTTTCATGTTTTTCCCGGATTGGGCCTGATGGCAAAAAACTGATGTGTGAAAGCAGCCGAAGGCCTCTTCCTCTCTGAACAACTATTTGCATATTTAAATTCACAGAGGAGCCTATAAGTCTCCTTACTACAGCTTTGCACTTTCCAGAATGCAAAAAAGAGTCCCTTTTACATAAATCAATATGAATTATGGAGCCCTGAACAATAAAACAATTAGGAATTAAACTCCTTAAAAAATTGGCATCTGAAATCTCTAGTGTGAAGACCCATGACTAAATATACCATACAAATTTGTCCAAAGTATAATATTTTTTTATTTAGAAAGTTTGTTGGTAAGAAGATACATTCAAAAATATATTTCCCAATTACCTTAAATTATAACATAATTATAGTATTTACAAAAAAAGAAACAATCAACTGTTTGGATTGTTTATTACAATAACTCCATTAAAAACTAGCTGTGATGAAATAAGGATACTAATTATATTTGGCAACATTTTTCTTGACAAATGTCATAAACACAGTTTTGGGAAAATTATTTTGATCTAGAAACTCAGCCATCTTTAAATAGTAAAGTTTTCACCGTGGTATCAGAGGTCTTAGCTGACCCAATTTATATAAAGAAATGAATGTTCAGGTAGTGTATTGAAATTCCACCAGTTTACTAAACTACCCAAGCCGTATTCAGAATGCCAGGATAAGATCTGTATCTAAAAAATATGTAATGTATGTACTGTGGGCAAAACTATTTAAGTTTTTATCATGGATGAATGATAATTGTATTTCCTTGAAAAGTGATTCTTTAGTGAAATATGTTATTATGAATTCAAGAATACAAAACCAACTATAAGTATTGTAACATTATTCCATGACATAGTGAAATGACATAACAATCTATCTGTCAGTCAAATGTCAAACAAGATGATTTCAAAGCAATTTAAAATATTCTTATTCAACATTAATAGCAGCTTTTTTTTTTCTTTAGACTAGTTTCTTTTGCAGAGGAAGAGAACCCTAAAATGTAATGGGATCTAATAATTTACATAAAAAAGAATCTTATCCTTATTATCCTCATATAAATAATTTGTATGTTTACTGTAATTAATTCATTCATTAAGAGATTGTCCACTTAAAACTAACATTTTTTTATATGGTAAACCTTCATTGCACATGATCACAGTAGAGACTATGCTGGATGTAAGTCTATGAATCTATGAAGACTCCAATCACAAGATCCTAGCTTAGAAAATTGTAGCTATTGATAAATGAAAAATATAAACCTACTGTCATGATTCTGCTCAGCGGTGCTCTGCTCTCCTGCAGAGCCTATGCTGGGCCTCATAATTTTGCTCATTTCCCGGTCGAGTCCTGAGTAGAGATGAGCGAACCGGTCCCGGTTCGGCTCGAGGCCGGTTCGCCGAACGGGGGTCCCGTTCGAGTTCGGTTCGTCGAACGTTCGACGAACCGAACTCGAACGTATAGGATATAATGGGAGGCAATCACAAACACATAAAAATGCATTATAAATGTACACAAACAGTTAATAAACATTGCCATAACACTTACCGGTCCTCGCGATCCCTTCTGCACTCTGTCTCCTGCCGCTATTCCATCCGATGATCGCTGAATCCTCCCGGTGACCTGCACTGCCAGCAGAGAAGCAGGACCTATCGTGACGTCAAAATAGCCATGTGACCAGTCACGTGGCTATTATCTCATTGGCTACAGACTGGTCACATGACTATGACACGTCATGTAGGACCTGCGAGTGCATCTCTCCGGTACACGGTGCACATATGTGTATCGCCGTGTACCGGCGACATGCTCTAGCACACGGTCGACTCCCCGTTCCGTTAGGGACCGGCTGACACAGCCGGTCATTAACGGAGATCACCGTTGCCATAGCAACGCAATTAGCGGTGACGTCACCGCTAACCGCGGCTCCGGGAGCACCGTTGCTATGGTAACGCGTCTGTCAGCGTTACCGCTAGCAGCCAGCAGTGATCACTCACGGAGTGAAGGCTGCACGCTGCTTCCCGATTGTAGTGAGCATTGTAGTTAGGATGGAGGTTCCCCAGCCCCAAGTGATGCCCCTCACTACAATCGTCACTACTACTACACTAGAAAGAAAGAAGACAGAAGAGCAGGATCGTGGAGGGCTGACAGGGGTAATAAAGATGGAGTCTCTAATGTGTCTGTGTATTTATTTCTATTAAAGTATTTTTTCTCTGTGTGGTGTCTTTTTTTAACCCTTTATTGGAGATTCTTAATGGCCGGGTCAAACGTGCCTGACATTAAGAATCTCTGGCTTAATACTGGCTGGTAAAACAAAGCCAGTATTAACTCATGATTACCCAACAAGCCACCCAGCTCCAGGGCTGTTGGAAGAGTTGGATACAGCGCCAGATGATGGCGCTTCTATGAGAGCGCCATTTTCTGGGACGGCTGCGGACTGAAATCCGCAGCAGAGGCGCCCACAAACCTCGGGCTAACCTGTGCTGCGGATTCCAATCCCCAGCTGCCTAGTTGTACCCGGCTGGACACAAAAATAGGGCGAAGCCCACGTCATTTGTTTTTTAATTATTTCATGAAATAAGTGAAATAATTAAAAAAAACGGGCTTCCCTATATTTTTGGTTCCCAGCCGGGTACAAATAGGCAACTGGGGGTTGGAGGCAGCCCGTTGCTGCCAGCTGTACCTGGCTAGCATACAAAAATATGGCGAAGCCCATGTCATTTTTTTGGTGGGCAAAAAACTTCTGCATACAGTCCTGGATGGAGTATGCTGAGCCTTGTAGTTCTGCAGCTGCTGTCTGCTCTTCTCCATACAGACAGACAGCAGCTGCAGAACTACAAGGCTCAGCATACTCCATCCAGGACTGTATGCAGAAGTTTTTTGCCCCCTGAAAAAATTATGTGGCTTCGCCATATTTTTGTATGCTAGCCAGGTACAGCAGGCAGGTACGGCTGCCCCCAACCCCCAGTTGCCTATTTGTACCCGGCTGGGAACCAAAAATAAAGGGAAGCCCTTTTTTTATTATTTCATGAATTTCATGAAATAATTAGAAAACAAATGACGTAGGCTTTGCCCCATTTTTGTGTCCAGCCAGGTACAACTAGGCAGCTGGGATTGGAATCCGCACCACCGGTTGGCCTGAGCTTTCTGGGCCCCACTGCTGCGAATTGCAGTCTGCAGCCACCTCAGAAAATGGCATTTTCATAGAAGCGCCATCTTCTGGCGCTGTATCCAACTCTTCCAGCACCTGCCTGCTATACCTGGCTAGCATACAAAAATATGGCGAAGCTCACGTCCTTTTTTTGTAGCTTTTTGGCAAAAAAAAAAAAAAATGCTTCCCTGGATTTTCCATTGCCAGTGAAGGTAACACCAAGCAGTGGGGGTTAGCAGCCAGTAGCTGCTTGGATTACCCTTAGCTAGCAATACAAAAAATGCAGTGGGAGCTAACATATATTTTTTTTAATTATTTATTTAAATAACTAAAAATAAAATGGGCTTCCCTGTATTTTGATTGCTGGACATCACAGTGCTGTAAAAATAAATCTTTAAAAAAATGACGTAGCGCTCCGCGGTATTTTTGATTCTCAGCGCAGATAAAGCAGACAGCTATGGGTTGCCACCCCCATCTGCCTGCCGTTACCTTGGTTGGCAATCAAAATACAGGGAAGCCCATTAATTTTTTCTATTTAAAAAATAGTTAAAAAAAAAAAATTACGTTGGGTCCCCCCATTTTTGATAGCCAGCTAGGGTAAAGCAGACGGCTGTAGCCTGAAAACCACAGCTGGCAGCTTTACCGTGGTTGGGGATCCAATGTGGAGGTCCCCTCAGGCTCTTTTTTATAATTATTTTATAAATATTAATAATTACACAATAAAAGTAGGGGACCCCCCAAATTGGATCACCAGCCAAGGTAAAGCGGACAGCTGTGGTCTGGTATTCTCAGGGTGGGAAGGTCCATAGTTATTGGGCCTTCACAGCCTAAAAATAGCAGGCCGCAGGCACCCCAGACGTGGCGCATCCACTAGATGCGCCAATCCTGGCGCTTCACCCCAGCTCATCCCGTGCCCTGGTGCAGTGGCAAACGGGGTAATAAATCGGGTTGATACTAGCTGTAAAGTCACCTGAGATCAAGCCCAGCAGTTTGTGATGTCATGGCGTCTATTAGATACCCAACATCATAAACTGTCAGTACTAACAAAAACAAAAAATCGACAAAAGAAATTTATTTGAAAAAACAGTCCCCAAAACATTTCCTCTTTCACCAATTTATTGTAAGAAAAAAAATAAAGGGGTCCCACGACGACTCTGGACCGTCTAGAATATGGGGGGGAGACACTCAGGGAACGTATCCCCCATTTTCTAGGAGTGCGGACCCTTCATGTGAGGAGTGTGGGTGCAATGAATCTGCACTCACTCTCCCCGGGTCCACAGCAGCAGAGTCCATGTCGTAATGGTTGCTACCAAAGCTGCAATGCCCTGCTCATGAGGTAAGGGCATGCCTAATCAGGAGAACTACTGTAGAGGAAGCTCTGCTCACTGGTATATAGGTGCTCAGAGGTAATAATAGATAAAATTAGTGAGTAACCTCGGCACTCTATATCTCCCAGACTAAGTCAGTAAGGGTACCTTCACACTTAGCGATGCAGCAGCGATCCGACCAGTGATCTGACCTGGTCAGGATCGCTGCTGCATCGCTACATGGTCGCTGGTGAGCTGTCAAACAGGCAGATCTCACCAGCGACCAGTGAACAGCCCCCAGCCAGCAGCGACGTGCAAGCGACGCTGCGCTTGCACGGAGCCGCTGTCTGGAAGCTGCGGAGACTGGTAACTAAGGTAAACATCGGGTATGGTTACCCGATGTTTACATTAGTTACCAGTGTGAGCAGGGAGCAGGGAGCCGCGCACACTGAGCGCTGGCTCCTTGCTCTCCTAGCTACAGTACACATCGGGTTAATTAACCCGATGTGTAATGCAGCTACATGTGCAGAGAGCAGGGAGCCGCGAACACTGCTTAGCGCTGGCTCCTTGCTCTCCTAGCTGCTGTACACATCGGGTTAATTAACCCGATGTGTACAGCAGCTACATGTGCAGAGAGCCGGAGCCGGCAGCACAGGCAGCGTGAGAGCTGCAGAGGCTGGTAACTAAGGTAAATATCGGGTAACCACCTTGGTTACCCGATGTTTATCTTGGATACAGCTTACCTCAGCTGTCAGACGCCGGCTCCTGCTCCCTGCTCGCTTCATTTGTCGCTCTCTTGCTGTCACACACAGCGATCTGTGTGTCACAGCAGGAGAGCGGCTTTGAAGAAAACGAACCAGGGCTGTGTGTAACGAGCAGCGATCTCGCAGCAGGGGCCAGATCGCTGCTCAGTGTCACACACAGCGAGATCGCTAATGAGGTCACTGCTGCGTCACAAAAAGCGTGACTCAGCAGCGATCTCGGCAGTGAGCTCGCTATGTGTGAAGCACCCCTAAGTCACAACGGATAGTAATGCAAAATCACTCTTTATTGGTCCGTATTAAGAAATTTTTTTTTTCATAAGCATATATGTTTTTGTCCAAAACAAGTTACAAATGACGTTTCGGCCTGAGCCTTCGTCAGATTGGACTTATCTGCATGTAATCATGAAAAATGACAATAATCAGTATCACATAAGAGTGAGAGAACAATAACATAAACTCGAACAATGTAGAGGTACAATTGGGATGCAGCAAAAAAATTGCAACACAGCAAGAAATGAAACACATGATACAAATGTCATAATACAGTACAAGGACAATATAGTAATGACAAATATGGGGTCAGAGTAGACTTAGACAGCTCTGGTACGAAAGAGATGTCAATCATAAAGTAACATGTGCAGTAGGTGTAGAGCTACACTATGCATGGCAGAGCTAATGGGTAGACCGACCATAGAAAAAGTAGAGAAAAAGTGGAGAAAAAGTGGAGAATAAGTGGAACATAAGAGGAGAAAAAGTGGAGAAAAAGTGGAGAAAAAAGTGGAGAAAAAGTGGAGAAAAAGTGGAGAAAAAGTGGAGAAAAAGTGGAGATTAAGAGGAGAAAAAGTGGAGAAAAAAGTGGAGAAAAAGTGGAGAAAAAGTGGAGCATAAGTGGAGAAAAAGTGGAGAAAAAGTGGAGCATAAGAGGAGAAAAAGTGGAGAAAAAAGTGGAGAAGAAGTGGAGAAAAAGTGGAGCATAAGAGGAGAAAAAGTGGAGAAAAAGTGGAGCATAAGAGGAGAAAAAGTGGAGATTAAGAGGAGAAAAAGTGGAGAAAAAGTGGAGCATAAGAGGAGAAAAAGTGGAGAAAAAGTGGAGAAAAAGTGGAGAAAAAGTGGAGAAAAAGTGGAGCATAAGAGGAGAAAAAGTGGAGATTAAGAGGAGAAAAAGTGGAGAAAAAGTGGAGAAAAAGTGGAGAAAAAGTGGAGCATAAGAGGAGAAAAAGTGGAGAAAAAAGTGGAGAAAAAGTGGAGAAAAAGTGGAGCATAAGAGGAGAAAAAGTGGAGAAAAAGTGGAGAAAAAGTGGAGAAAAAGTGGAGCATAAGAGGAGAAAAAGTGGAGAAAAAGTGGAGAAAAAGTGGAGCATAAGAGGAGAAAAAGTGGAGAAAAAGTGGAGAAAAAGTGGAGCATAAGAGGAGAAAAAGTGGAGATTAAGAGGAGAAAAAGTGGAGAAAAAGTGGAGCATAAGAGGAGAAAAAGTGGAGAAAAAGTGGAGAAAAAGTGGAGAAAAAGTGGAGAAAAAGTGGAGCATAAGAGGAGAAAAAGTGGAGATTAAGAGGAGAAAAAGTGGAGAAAAAGTGGAGAAAAAGTGGAGAAAAAGTGGAGAAAAAGTGGAGCATAAGAGGAGAAAAAGTGGAGAAAAAAGTGGAGAAAAAGTGGAGAAAAAGTGGAGAAAAAGTGGAGATTAAGAGGAGAAAAAGTGGAGCATAAGAGGAGAAAAAGTGGAGAAAAAAGTGGAGAAAAAGTGGAGAAAGTGGAGAAAAAAATGGAGAAAAAGTGGAGAAAAAGTGGAGAAAAAGTGGAGAATAAGAGGAGAAAAAGTGGAGAAAAAGTGGAGAAAAAGTGGAGAATAAGAGGAGAAAAAGTGGAGAATAAGTGGAGAAAAAAATGGAGAAAAAGTGGAGAAAAAGTGGAGAAAAAGTGGAGCATAAGAGGAGAAAAAGTGGAGAAAAAGTGGAGAAAAGGTGGAGAAAAAGTGGAGCATAAGAGGAGAAAAAGTGGAGAAAAAGTGGAGCATAAGAGGAGAAAAAGTGGAGATTAAGAGGAGAAAAAGTGGAGAAAAAGTGGAGCATAAGAGGAGAAAAAGTGGAGAAAAAGTGGAGAAAAAGTGGAGAAAAAGTGGAGAAAAAGTGGAGAAAAAGTGGAGCATAAAAGGAGAAAAAGTGGAGATTAAGAGGAGAAAAAGTGGAGAAAAAGTGGAGAAAAAGTGGAGAAAAAGTGGAGCATAAGAGGAGAAAAAGTGGAGAAAAAAGTGGAGAAAAAGTGGAGAAAGTGGAGAAAAAAATGGAGAAAAAGTGGAGAAAAAGTGGAGAAAAAGTGGAGAAAAAGTGGAGAATAAGAGGAGAAAAAGTGGAGAAAAAGTGGAGAAAAAGTGGAGAATAAGAGGAGAAAAAGTGGAGAATAAGTGGAGAAAAAAATGGAGAAAAAGTGGAGAAAAAGTGGAGCATAAGTGGAGAAAAAGTGGAGAAAAAGTGGAGAAAAAGTGGAGCATAAGAGGAGAAAAAGTGGAGAAAAAAGTGGAGAAAAAGTGGAGAAAAAGTGGAGCATAAGAGGAGAAAAAGTGGAGAAAAAGTGGAGAAAAAGTGGAGCATAAGAGGAGAAAAAGTGGAGAAAAAGTGGAGAAAAAGTGGAGCATAAGAGGAGAAAAAGTGGAGAAAAAGTGGAGAAAAAAGTGGAGAAAAAGTGGAGAAAAAGTGGAGAAAAAGTGGAGAAAAAGTGGAGAAAAAGTGGAGATTAAGAGGAGAAAAAGTGGAGAAAAAGTGGAGCATAAGAGGAGAAAAAGTGGAGAAAAAAGTGGAGAAAACGTGGAGAAAACGTGGAGAAAAAGTGGAGAAAAAGTGGAGAAAAAGTGGAGCATAAGAGGAGAAAAAGTGGAGAAAAAGTGGAGAAAAAAGTGGAGAAAAAGTGGAGAAAAAGTGGAGAAAAAGTGGAGAAAAAGTGGAGATTAAGAGGAGAAAAAGTGGAGAAAAAGTGGAGAAAAAGTGGAGCATAACAGGAGAAAAAGTGGAGAAAAAAGTGGAGAAAACGTGGAGAAAACGTGGAGAAAAAGTGGAGAAAAAGTGGAGAAAAAGTGGAGAAAAAGTGGAGCATAAGAGGAGAAAAAGTGGAGCATAAGAGGAGAAAAAGTGGAGAAAAAAGTGGAGAAAACGTGGAGAAAAAGTGGAGAAAAAGTGGAGAAAAAGTGGAGCATAAGAGGAGAAAAAGTGGAGATTAAGAGGAGAAAAAGTGGAGAAAAAGTGGAGAAAAAGTGGAGCATAAGAGGAGAAAAAGTGGAGAAAAAAGTGGAGAAAAAGTGGAGAAAAAGTGGAGAAAAAGTGGAGATTAAGAGGAGAAAAAGTGGAGCATAAGAGGAGAAAAAGTGGAGAAAAAAGTGGAGAAAAAGTGGAGAAAGTGGAGAAAAAAATGGAGAAAAAGTGGAGAAAAAGTGGAGAATAAGAGGAGAAAAAGTGGAGAAAAAGTGGAGAAAAAGTGGAGAATAAGAGGAGAAAAAGTGGAGAATAAGTGGAGAAAAAAATGGAGAAAAAGTGGAGAAAAAGTGGAGCATAAGAGGAGAAAAAGTGGAGAAAAAGTGGAGAAAAAGTGGAGAAAAAGTGGAGCATAAGAGGAGAAAAAGTGGAGAAAAAAGTGGAGAAAAAGTGGAGAAAAAGTGGAGCATAAGAGGAGAAAAAGTGGAGAAAAAGTGGAGCATAAGAGGAGAAAAAGTGGAGAAAAAGTGGAGAAAAAGTGGAGAAAAAGTGGAGCATAAGAGGAGAAAAAGTGGAGAAAAAGTGGAGAAAAAAGTGGAGAAAAAGTGGAGAAAAAGTGGAGAAAAAGTGGAGAAAAAGTGGAGATTAAGAGGAGAAAAAGTGGAGAAAAAGTGGAGAAAAAGTGGAGCATAAGAGGAGAAAAAGTGGAGAAAAAAGTGGAGAAAACGTGGAGAAAACGTGGAGAAAAAGTGGAGAAAAAGTGGAGAAAAAGTGGAGAAAAAGTGGAGCATAAGAGGAGAAAAAGTGGAGAAAAAAGTGGAGAAAACGTGGAGAAAAAGTGGAGAAAAAGTGGAGAAAAAGTGGAGCATAAGAGGAGAAAAAGTGGAGATTAAGAGGAGAAAAAGTGGAGAAAAAGTGGAGAAAAAGTGGAGCATAAGAGGAGAAAAAGTGGAGAAAAAGTGGAGAAAAAGTGGAGAAAAAGTGGAGATTAAGAGGAGAAAAAGTGGAGCATAAGAGGAGAAAAAGTGGAGAAAAAAGTGGAGAAAAAGTGGAGAAAGTGCAGAAAAAAATGGAGAAAAAGTGGAGAAAAAGTGGAGAAAAAGTGGAGAATAAGAGGAGAAAAAGTGGAGAAAAAGTGGAGAAAAAGTGGAGAATAAGAGGAGAAAAAGTGGAGAATAAGTGGAGAAAAAAATGGAGAAAAAGTGGAGAAAAAGTGGAGAGAAAGTGGAGAAAAAAATGGAGAAAAAGTGGAACACCCTTTGGTACCTTTCATGTGGCACTAAGGGGTGCTTAGCTTTGTATTTAGCCAAAAAAATGAAAAAAAAAAAATGACATAGGGTTCCCCCTAGTTTTGTAGCCAGCTAGGGTAAAGCAGACGGCTGCAGCCTGCAGACCACAGCTGGCAACCTCACCTTGGCTGGTAATCCAAAACTGAGGGCACCCCACGCTGTTATTTTAAATTAAATAAATAATTAAAAAAAAAACACGTAGGGGTCCCCCAAAATTGGATCACCAGCCAAGGTAAAGCAGACAGCTGGGGCCTGATATTCTCAGACTAGGGAGGTCCATGGTTATTGGAATCTCCCCAGCCTAAAAATAGCAGGCCGCAGCCGCCCCAGAAGTGGCGCATCCATTAGATGCGCCAATCCTGGTGCTTCGCCCCAGCTCATCCCGCGCCCTGGTGCGGTGGCAAACGGGGTAATATTTGGGGTTAATACCAGATGTGTAATGTCACCTGGCATCAAGCCCTGGGGTTGGTGAGGTCAGGCGTCTATCAGATACCCGAGATCACCAACCCAGTCAGTAATAAAAAAAAAATACACGACAAACACATTTTTATTTGAAAAAACACTCCCCAAAACATTCCCTCTTTAACCAATTTATTAGATTGAAAAACAAATCCAGGTCTGGTGTAATCCAAGGGGTTGCCATGACGATCCACACTGTCCCAGTCAATGAAGAGCAGGATGTTCCCCATTGGCTGGGAGAGCAGTGCAGTGACCTGAGCTAACATCAATGGGTCAGCCCAGGTCACTGCAGGGAGGTGACAAGTGCTGCTGTCAGTGAGGTACATTACCTGCGCTGATCTCCAGCACACTGACAGCCCCTGTCACTGAGGTCAATGACCGGCGCCTTCACATCAAGTATCGCGAGAGGTCCGTGACGTCACCGCCAGTGTCAGTCTCGGGTCGGAAGCGATAGGTGATGTGACAAGCGGCGGCCATGGAGGACAGTGACAGCGCTGAGGTCGGGATGGCGGGACTTCATCACCGCAGGTAAGCCGAGCGAGCGAGCGAGCGGGCGGGCGGGCGGGCGGGGGGGGGGGGGGGTGGATGGATGTGTGTGTGTGTGTGTGTTTGTGTATGTGTATGTATGTGTACATGTCGCGGGCAGGAGGGGGTGGAGCGAGCTGAGCGGGAAAGTGTGGGCTTCCTGCACGTAACTAAGATAAACATCGGGTTACTAACCAAAGCGCTTTGCTTGGATACCCGATGTTTATCTTGGTTACCAGCTTGTGGCAGGCTGCCAGCGATGGCTCCTGCTCACTGTAGCTGTAAAAAGCCCTGCTTTTTGCTGCTAGAACCGTTCTCGAACGTATCTAGAACTATCGAGCTTTTAGCAAAAAGCTCGAGTTCTAGTTCGATCTCGAACAGCCCAAAAATCACTCGAGCCTAGAACTGGAGAACCACGAACCACGAACCGCGCTCAACTCTAGTCCTGAGTGGTGTGGGAGGGGTCTGTTCTTTAGAGCCTTGTTCCGGGTGATTGCTCCTCTTTATCTGGGAGCTGTTTTTCCAAGAATGTCATCAGTGATAGTTCCTATTTTTCAATGCACCTCTCTGGTTCCCATAAGTGTCTGACCTGATCTTGTCCTGCTACCTTGTTTCACTGTTCCCCCATCGTCTCCTTACCTATTGACTTGATTCTCTGACTCCCTGACCTCGGCTCGTCCCCTGACTCTGGCTCTGCTCGCTCCCTTGTACTTACATAACCTCTCTGTTTACCGACCCCGGCTTGTTCCCTGACTCCGGCTCTGCTCACTCCTTTTTCATTTATGTAATCTCCTGGCTTTTGACCCCTGGCTTGTTTGACTGCCCCTCATTATATGTGTCAAGCAACACCGAGTGTACAGATCCACTCCACTAGTGGGCCTGGTGACACCTAGTAGTTAGGTGTCTTATTTCACCCAGGTTCTCGTCATCACACTTAAAATATTTTAAAGCTTTACAAACAAAAGCAAATTGATGAATGTTTCATAAACTACACAAATAACAGTACTATATAGTTTCTTAATTCCCATCACAGAATGCATAAAATAAGGGTTTTAAACATGTTCAGAAAAGAAAAATTCATGCCTTTCAGCTAGGTTTTAGGAAAAGATGCATACACAGCTTAGGTCACCAACAAAGATGTTCTTGATCATATAAACCTAGAACTATTCCTCGAAGGCATGATCACCAAACAGAAACTGATTTATTTTGGACATGTGAAGAACAGGGCAATTTAATAGAAAAGGAGAAACTACATGGAATGGTCATTGGTAAAAGGAAACAGAAGAAAAGAGACCTATTGGATGGATACCAATAAAAATGACAAAGGAATGAACATCAAGCAATTGAAAGAAGCCATGGAAAACAGGGAATCATGGACTTCACAGCATACAAGATTAAGAATTGACTAATCACAATATTTTACACACATTAATACAAACTCATCTACCAAAGAAAAGTTAATGAAATACATATAAGGCTTCAAACAAATGTCTATATTTTCAGTCCATATGTTGTCCATGAAAAAAAGTAACATCACATGGACACCATTTATACAAATGTTATTCAATAATATTCAATCAGATTATCCTTTTGTTTTACACAGACAACTGTCCGCATGAAAATAAAATTGCAGCATGCATTATTCTCTTCTTTCTTTCAGATGAGGCTCAATTATTCGAGTCTATAGGTAAACAAAATATATGGAATCCCATACAGATAAACTTCATAGCATTTTTTTTGTAAAAATTAGTTAAAAAGAGAATAGATAGCAGTAGACAGAACTGGACTAAATGTATTTAGTTTACTATGTAAAACCAATAACAATCATTTTTAAAAACCTTTCATGATACTGTAGTTAAGGTTCAATTGTAAGACTGCATTCACTTTTTAAGAGCTTGATATCAGCATTTAATGTGTACATCTATAGCCAGAAAAGTGTTAAATTATATCGATTCATTAAACAAAATCTGTCACTAGTTTGAATATAAAGGAAAAAGATAATTACGAAACTGCAATTTTTACCAGACCAATTCTGTCCAGTGGTATGCAGGTATTTGGATAATGGAGTCATAGTAGGTCATTTATATCTCAATGTCTTTCATCTACTAAATACACTATAGAACAACAATGTTGCCAGTGACGGTTTAACATTGTTTTGCTGCATTTTGGATGTGCATTTAAATAAACAAATCTGTAATTTTAATTAAAAAAAATACCCTAGAAATGATTAAGATAGCTCCATTGATGAAAAATATTGGTGCAGTGCTTGTTGAGGTAGCCACAATTATGTTGTTTTAGCAGATCTGTATGAATTCATGTTTCCATGAGACGATCTGTTGTTTCTTAGGCGTCATGTTGCAATGCACATAAATAATCATTTATAGTTTTGTTTTTTTTTTTAAAGCAAAACATTACTACAATTGTGTATAATTGCAATTGTTTTTTATGTTTAGTAAATGCCTTATGAAAGAATGTAACATTTGCAACATTTCCTTTTGATTTTTATAAATATCGCCTAAAATTATATTTAATATCATGACCAAAAGTGTTGGAACCCTTGACATTTTTCCAAAAAAAGAGTTACCTTAGAGAACCATTGAAATTTTCACACAAACTCCCCAAAATGGGCCACATAAAATTGTTGACACCTTCAACTTAACCCCTTCACCCCCCAAGCCTGTATTTACCTTCATGGCCAGACAATTTTTTTCAATTCTGACCAGAGTAATTTTAATAACTCTGGAATGCTTTTACACTTTTCAGTGATTCTGAAACTATTTTTAGTGACATATTGTACTTCATGATAGTGGTAAATTTAGGGCAATATGTTTGCATTTATTTGTAAAAATATCGGAAATATGGAGAAAATTTTGAAAATTTTGCAATTTTCAAACTTTGAATTTTTATACTCTTAAACCACAGAGCTATGTCACACAAAATAGTTAATAAATAACATTTCCCACATATCTACTTTACAACAGCACATCTTTTGAAGCATAATTTTTATATGTTAGAAGGGTTAGAAGGGATTAAAGTTTCTCAGCAATTTCTAATGTTTCCAACTAATTTTCAAAACCATTTTATTTTAGTAATCACATTACATTTGGAGGACTTTGAGAGGCCTAGGTGACAGAAAACACCCCAAAGTGACAACATTCTAAAAACTGCACCCCTCAAACTGATGAAAACTACAGACAAGAAATTTATTAACCCTTTAGATGCTTCACAGTAACTAAAACTATGTGGAAGGAAAAAATGAAAATGTTACTTTTTTCTCACAATAAAGTTATTTTAACCCCAAATTTTGCATTTTCATAAGGGTAACAAGAGAAATCGCACTGTACACCTTGTTGTGCAATTTCTCCTTAGTACACAGATACTGCATGTGTGATGTAAATCTACTGTTTGGGTGCAGGCAGGGTTCAGAATGGCAGGAGCGTCATTTGAATTTTAGAGCACAATATTGCTTGGAATAGATATCAGTTACCATGTTGCATTTGGAGAGCCCCTGATGTGCCTAAACAGTGGACCTGGAACTTCCCCACAAGTGAACCAATTTTGAGATCTCTCAATTACTTCATCTAGATGTTTGATGAGCACCTTGAACCCCCAAATGCTTCACAGAATTTTATGACATTGAACAGTGAAAATTAAAAAATACATTTTTACCAAAAAAATGTTGCTTTCACCCCAAATCTGTCATTTTCAAAAGGGCAACAGGAGAATATGCACCATACAATTTGTTGTGCAATTTCTCCTAAGTCTGATGAGACTTCGTAGTTGGTGGAAATCTACTGTTTGGGCACACGGCAAGGCCCAGATATGAAGGAATGCCATTTGACTTTTTGAAATCAAAACTAGCTGGAATTGTTAACGGATGCCATGTCACATTTGGAGATCCCAAAAAGTGGAAATCCCACCAAAGTGACCACATTTTAGAGACTAGACACCTCACGTAATTTATCTAGATATTTGGTGAGCACCTTGGACCGTCAGGTGCTTCACAGAATTTTATAACTACAAAAAAAGTTGCTTTAATCCCACATTTTTCCTTTTTCACAATGGTAACAGGAAATAATGGACCATTCAATTTGTTGTGCAATTTCACCAGAGTACGCCAATACCCCAAACGTGGTCAAAAACTACTTTTGAGGCACAGTACAAAGTGAAGAAAGGAAGGAGTGCCATATTTAAGTTCAGATTTAGTTGGAATGATTTGCGGGTTCAATGCCACATTAGCAGAGCCCCTGAGGTGCCAGAACATATATTATATAAAAATAATTCCTCCACAAGTTACCTGATTTTACAAACTGCATGCGTAAAGAAATTCATCTAGGGGTGCAGTGAGCATATTGACACTGTAGGTGTGTCAAAAAAATGTAAAATATTGGACGGTAAAGAAAAAATAATTACCTTTTAGCCACAAAAAAAAAAGTTGTTTTAACCTTTAGATTTCAAATTTTTACGAGGGAAATAGGTAAAAGAACAGGCCCCATAACATGCTATATAATTTCTACTCAGTGTGGCAATACCCCACATGTGACTTTACAGTACTGTTTAGCCTCATAGCAGGGCTTGGGAGGGTAGGAGTGCCATTTGATTTTTGAAGCACAAATTTTCCTAGAATAGTTTGCAGACTCCATTTGCAGAGCCTCCAAGTGCCAGAAATGCAGAAATTCCCTCAAGTCTCAAGTGGCCAAATTTTGGAAATTACACCCCTGTGGGAGTTCATCAAAGGGTGTAGCGATGATTTAGTCTCTTGAAAACACCCATGGAAGAAACGCAGTGAATGTTGCAAAAAAAATTGTAAATAAGCCCATTTCATGCTCAGTACATTATAGTGCCTATACATTGTGTCCAGTTTGTGCCTCTGGAAACCTGCCTATCAAAGAATAAATGGGCTCACTTCAATAATGGCAAGCAAGTGGATGTTAACTGTGGATTAGGCACATTGTGGAACTCAGACGCGAGTGCGGCATTTGGATTTGAGATCACAGATTTTGCTATTTTTCTTTTTTGAGGAAGGGAGCCATAGCATTTTTCCAGAGCTTTTGTGCTACCAGTAACATGGAAGCCCCCTATATTTCCGTTCCGTTCAGTGGGGACTTGTGTTTTTGTGGTTTGAGTTGAATCCTATTTGTAGGTATTTGTGAGTACAGAACATTTTGGAGTAGTTTACATTTATCCTGTGCTCTATGCAGAGCACTTTACATTAAGATTTCCATCTCCAAAATGCATGATTCAGGTGAAAACCCTGTTGGATCCATTCACAATAATGAGGCAGTAGAGTAAGGCTATGTGCCCACGCTGCGGATTTACCGCGGATTTTGCCGCGGATTTGCCGCGGATTTACCGCGGATTTCCCGAAAATCTGCAGCAGCGGCACTTCCAAGCCATTTCAATGGCATTTTGGAAATGCTGTGTCCATGCTGCGGATTTTTCCGCTGCGGATTTGCCGCGGATTTTGATGCGGAAAAATCTGCAGCATGTCAATTATTTGTTGCGGATTTTGGTGCGGATTTTGGGTATTGAATGGGGAAAAAAAAAAAAAGAAATCCGCATCAAAATCCGCGGCAAATCCGCGGTAAATCCGCGGCAAATCCGCGGGTGCGGATTTGCCGCGAAAGTCGCGGATTTTCATGCAGAAAAATCCGCAGGTACATTCTACCGTGGACACATAGCCTTACTCCGGACTCCGTTTGGCCACTTATCAGCATTGTCTATCTTTTCAAAGGTCAACAAAATTGATAATGACCACACTTTTGTGCATGTCTAAAAGGACGCATAAAAAGATGGAAGCTGTTGGACCACAGGTCATACGGGAATTCAAAGTGACTCCCTTTGCCTCATTACAGTGAATTCTCTATTGTGAAGTTTATCTGAATCACGTTTTTCAGAGATTTACACATACTCCCCAGTATAAGCACTCAGCATACGGTGCAGAATAAATGTGAGCCATGCTACACTGGGATTTTTGGAAGGTAGAATGAACAAATCAACACCACTTGAAGAATTGACTTTATTTATATACTAGCTGTACTACCCGGCTTCGCCCGGGTTAATAACTGCTGTTAACAAAATAGAATGTATTAACAAAAATGTATTCTGCACACAAAAAACACAAAACAAATAGATAGAAATGTAATTATTAAATTGTTGCCTATATTAACCAATCAGAGCTCAGATTAATTAACTGTAGCAAAATAGAAGCTAAGCTGTGATTGGTTGCTATTGGCAGCCTGATAAATCTCCCGGCAACAGAAAGCCCTCCTCCCTGACAGTATATATTAGCTCACACATACACATAATAGACAGGTCATGTGACTGACAGCTGCCGTATTTCCTATGTGGTACATTTGTTGTTCTTGTAGTTTGGCTGCTTATTAATCAGATTTTTATTTTTGAAGGATAATACCAGACCTGCGTGTGTTTTAAGGCGATTATGTGGCGAAGTTGGTGTATGTGGTGAGATGTGTGCTGAGGGTGGTATATGTGTTCAAGTATGTGGTAGTGTGTGGTGCATTTTGTGTGTGTTCATATCCCCGAGTGTGGTGAGTATCCCATGTCGGGGCCCCACCTTAGCAACTGTACGGTATATACTCTTTGGCACCATCACTCTCATTCTTTAAGTCCCCCTTGTTCCCATCTGGCAGCTGTCAATTTGCCCCCAACACTTTTCGTTTAACTTTTTCCCCATTATGTAGATAGGGGCAAAATTGATTGGTAAATTGGAACGCGCGGGGTTAAAATTTCGCTTCACAACATAGCACCCGGCGCTGCCCGGGATAGTAACTGTCCCTCTGTTTCTCTCCCATTCTCTGTCTGTCTCCCCCTCTGTATATATCTCTCTGTCTCTCCCTCTATCTCTTTGTCTGTCTGTCTCTTTCCCTGTCTGTCTCTTTCCCTCTGTCTCTTTCCCTGTGTCTGTCTCTTTGTCTGTCTCTTTACCTGTCTTTCTCTGTTTCTTACCCTGTCTGTCTCTTTTCCTGTCTGCCTGTTTCCCTGTGTCTGTCTCTGTCTCTTTGTCTGTGTCTGTCTCTTTACCTGTCTGTGTCTGTCTCTTAACCTGTCTCTCTCTTTTCCTGTCAGTCTGTCTCTTTGTCTGTGTCAGTCTTTTTGTGTCTGTCTCTTACCTTGTCTATGTCTGTTTCTTACTCTATCTGTGTCTGCCTCTTTCCCTGTCTGTGTCTGTCTCTTTCCCTGGCTGCATTGTGATACGCCAACATTCCATATAAGGGCGTGGCTGTGCATTCTTCTGAAGTTCTGGCTGCACTGTGGCTCCCAGCTCCATTCGCTTTAACGGAGGCAGGTTTTTTGGTGAATAACTGTAAAGCATGGGGTTAAAATTTCCCCTCGAAACATAGCCTATGACGCTCTCGGGGTCCAGACGTGTGAGTGTGCAAAATTTTGTGGCTGTAGCTGCGACGGTGCGGATGCCAATCCCGGACATACACACACACATACACACACACACATTCAGCTTTATATATTAGATTTTGTACCCCGTACACCTTGCGGTATGAGTGATAAGGTAGCTTTATTCCCCAGGTCAGTACGATTACAGCAATATCAGCTTTATATTGTTTTTTCAAATTTTGCTACTACCACGCTAAATTGCGCTCTTTTTACAAAATAAAGTTTTTTAGCATTACTGAATTTTGAAGGTTATATTTTTTTATATTTTTATGCCAACAGTCATGTGAGGGCTTGTCTTTTTGCAGGATGAGTTGGAGTTTTTATTTTTACCATTTTAGGCAACATAATATTTTTTGATCGGTTTTTATTCTGCCTTTTGTGAGACATAATTAAGAAGAAACAGAAATCAAGAATTATTTTTGTGTGTTCTTTTATGCCATTCACCGTGTTTAAAGAAAAAATAAAAATAAAAGACAGCTTTATTCTTTGGGTCAGTACAAAATACAGTGATTCCAAATTTATATTTTGTTATGTTTTGCCACGTTTATACCATATGTATGGCAGTTTTTTTGCTGGACAAGATGACGTTTTTATCGGTACCATTTTTTTTTAAATATGACTTTTTGCTCACATTTTTCTCCACTTTTTTGTCAGCTGTATGATGAAAAACAGTTTTGTGATTTTTTTTTACAGTGTTTATTGAAGGTGTTAACTAGAGATGGGTAATCATGCCAACGATCCCAGCCAATCCAATGGCAAAAAAAAAGCATAGACAACACTTTTATGGGGGCCCAGAAACAGCCAAAACAGCTAAAACCATTTGACAGTGGAGCCACACTGTTGTAGCACAGCCATTAACATCTTAGAAAGTTAACATAAAAAATATTGGATGAGTGGCAGGAGTAGGTCTGTTGCTCTAAAGGCTCCGTCACTCACAGAGATAAATCTTTGGCAGATCTGTGGTTGCAGTGAAATCATGGACATATTGTTCCATTTGTACACAGCCACAAACCTGGCACTGATTGTCCACAATTTCATTCCAACCACAGATCTGCCGCAGATTTATAACTCTTTGTGTGACAGGGCCTTTAGTTCCCTGTAACTACAGACAAGAGGAAACTTGAAGACTCATCTTGGAGTCTCCACATTTCCAAAAATTATGGACAGACAGCAGTTTGCCGCACATAAATTGCCCCACTATACCTATAGTGTCTTTGTTCAGCAGTCAGCCATGGGCCTTGCATAACACAGGGTCTGGCCCAGCATTTTTATTTTTTAAATGAAGAGGTGGATGAATGAAAGGTGTAGGCCTCTTGCTCTGAGTTCCCTGCCACTACAGACAAAACACAACTTGGAGACCTGGGTTAGTGTCTCCATATTTCCAAAAATTTTGGGCAGACATCAGGACAGTTTCAGAAATTGCCCCAAAGTGAAGTGTCTTCTGACAGCGGTTTTGCATGGGCCATGCAACACACAGGGTGTGGCCCAGAATTTACTGCCTTTAAATGAAGAGGCTGCCACTACAGGTCTCACAGAACAAGAAGACCAGGATAAGAGTCTCCATTTAAAAAAAAAACATTCTTGTTGTTACTCAGGAGGAAGCAAAAGGAGGAGCAGTAGGAGGCATTGTAGATGCTTCATATATAACAAAAAAACAAGGTGTTGAAGCAACAGCGGTGGACACACCACTTCATTGTTGCACCACCAAGACACTTGTTATTGACATCAACAGCAGTAGCAACAGAAGCCAAGACAAAGGTGATGCAGTGATGCGATATAAATGCATCGCACTGAAAAGTACAAAATTCCCTATTCTGCACAATCTAAAACTACTGTAGGGTGGAAAAGTCATTGGAGATCCATGACTTGTTGCTCTTTATGAAAGTTAGGTGGTCTATGCTTTCAGGGAACAGCTGGATGTGCTTAACCATCAGTGCACCACCAATAGCGCTGAAGACATGTTCTGAGAGAACGCTGGCTGCCGGGCATGACAAAACCTCCAAAGCATGACTGTCAAGCTCAGGCCACTCTTCTATTTTTGAAGCCCAAAATGCAAAAGGCTCCGACCCACCCCTGATGGTATTGCAATTAAGTTTGAGATACTCATCCACCATCTTCTCCAGTTATTTACTGTGTCAGAGTTGTACTCTGTTCTGGTGATGCACGTGAGAGTATAAAAAATATGTCCTACAAGTTGCAGAAATACTTCTACCAGTTAAACTGTTGCTGACGCCAATCTTTCTGCGCTGAAAGAATGGACTTTAACGATGTTTGACATCAAGAACTGTGATGCACACTGTGTGCCTCACTGCTGTCTTGGGGAAAATCACTCTTAAGATTGTGTACAAGTTGGTGTAGATACTCCAGCATGCACGCATCCTTTTCCAGGGAGGAATCATCTTGCAAAATTTATTCTTGTACCATGGAGCTCAGGATGGCAACCAGTAGTCAGCACTATTTCTAGTCCTAACAATTCTGGAATCGTGTTGCACACAGTGCAGCAAGAAGGCGCTCATGTGTCTGGCACATCCGTCAGGTCCAATTCTATGCTGTGTTGGTGGTGTGTTAACACTCAAGCTTGCTTACCTCATTCCTTCTCACCAACAGTGTAGGGATTAATTTCTTCTTCATCCCCTGACTTTTGCGTGCCCATAACCTCTTCCTCCTCGTCTATTTGTTCCTCAGCTCCTGCACATTCACATTCACTGCACTCCACCTTCCCTGGTCACCCGCCTGTGCGATGACTGTTAGACCTTAGAGATATTGGTATCCCTTCTGCATCCTACTCTTCCTCTGGGACCACCACCTGCCCCCAAAGACTATTCAAAGTCTGGTCCAGCATGTACTGTAGATGGTCGGAATAATGATGCTGATGATGGCATCTAACCATTTTAGTAGCCCTTTTGAAACTCTGCAGAAGGATGCAGAGGTCCTTCATCTGTGCCCACTATGCAACTGTGATTTGCCTCATGACCTCATCATGTTGGCCCAGTGTACCCCTCATGGCATATTGTACCACCAATCTATGCTGCTGACACTATCGCTGCAACATGTGCAGAGTGGAATTCCACCATGCTGGAACATCGCATATCAACCGATTAACCAGTACACTAAAAGAAGTCTGTAGTGATGTAAGTCGATGAGCCGCAGGGTGCGAATGGGGAAAGTGAGCACACACACTGATCGTGCCTCATGCAGAAGCTCTTCCAGACTGGAATATTGGCCTAGAAATTGCTGTACAACCAAGTTGAGGATGTGAGTCATTATCACACAGGGCTGTCCATGGCTCTAGGTTCAGTGGAAACAGCTATTGTTCAACTTCAGATTGAATAGCTGTCCATAACTATTCAGCTGTGTGACTGAGTTATCAAATGGATTTTAATTTCAACACTGCCTGATTGCGTTGAGCCCTGGCAGCACTGCATAGAGGTGAGGGGAAATTCTCTCTGCACTGCCGGAACACATTTCATTCATTTCACGTTTCATTAAGGCAGAGGTTTAGGGTGCAGGTGGAGGCCCTATAGAAGGTGGAGGAGGCATAAGCAGTGGAGGAAGTGGTACATACAGAGGTTTGTCCCACAAGCCCTGAGATTCTAAGGGGGGCTTTACATGTTGCGACATCGCTTCTGAAATATCGTTGGGGTCACGTTGTTAGTGACGCACATCCGGCGCCGTTAGCGACATCGCAACGTGTAAATCCTAGGTGCAACGATAAACGATCGCAAAAGTGTTGAAAATCGGTGATCTGTGTAGCGTCGTTCATTTTCATAATGTCGGGTCGACAGCAGCTACGAAGTTGTTTGTCATTCCTGCAGCTCCACACATCGCTGTGTAAACCCGCAGGAGCGACAAACATCCCCTTACCTGCTTCCACCGGCAATGTGGAAGGGAGAAGGTGGGTGGGATGTTACGTCCCGCTCATCTCCGCCCCTCCGCTTCTATTGGCTGGCCGATTATTGACGTCGCAGTGATGTCGCTGTGACGCCAAACGCACCTCCCCCTTGAAGGGGGGATAGTTTGGCAGTCACAGCGATGTCGCAGAGCAGATATGTGCGTGTGAGGCTGCCGTAGCGATAATGTTCGCTACAGCAGCAATCATCACATATCGCATGTGCGACGGGGGCAGGTGCTATTGCGCTGGACATCGCTAACAATTGCTAGCGATGTTGCAATGTGTAAAGCCTGCCTTAGACTTGTTGAGCAGCTCATTACCCATCCACCCCCACAGTCACCAGAGCCACCCAGTGCCCAGTGAGCGACATATAATGCCCCTGGCCACCCTTGCTCATCCAGGTGTCAGTAGTGAAATGCTATCTTTCAGACACAGAGGTTTTCAAGGAATGGGTGATGTTATCTGTGCCATGGTGGTGTAGTGCAAGTACAGCTTTATTAAAGAAGTAATGGTGATTGGGCAACTGGCACTGGGGGACTGCCACAGCAGGTTTCAGAAACCATCTGTATCCACCAGACAGAAAGGCATCATTTCCGTGGCCAACAGTTTAGATATGGTGAAGTTCAACCTCTTAGCTTTGGCATGTGTAGGAGGAAATGATCTTGTATGTGACCACAACTGCAGAACCAAGGGCTGGCTGCTGTGCTGAGAGAGGGTGGTGTGACGCCCTGGCCTATCAGGTCATCACAGGGTATTGTGCAATCTGCCCTTCTGCATAGTATCCACCCTCATTGGTTACGGGTCCTGGTCCTTTGGTGTTGCTAACAGCTTAGCCAATCAAAATCCTAGGAACACTTTGCACTTTACCCACCAGACACACTATTGGGGGGCCTGAAGGGAATAGGGCCACCCACATGGGGGTTGGTGAGGGAGAAATGAGGAAAGTGACAGTTAAGCTGGAGGAGTTGAGCTAAAGTTGAGGAGGAGAGAGGAGGTGAAGTGGTGACTCTCGTGAGGAGAGGTCACAGGTGGAGCAGGGCTCCTGAGTACTAAGTGGCAGATGTTGGTCTGGGCCTGGTAGGAGCTGGAACCCTGGTCGCAGGGAATAGTGTCAGGGAGCACGGACTGCTGAGGAGGGCAGCCGGCGGCCTTGAGCTATCACCGGGCAGGGGCCAGGGCACGACTGGGTACATGGACCCTTGGCCGGAAAGTAGCTTCATGCGTTCCGGTAATTTAGCAGATGGGGTGAAGACTTCAAGTGTCACCCCGAACCCACTCCAAAATCGGGGTACTAGCGCATAGATGGGATAGGACTTTCCCAATACAGTCCAAAGAAATCCTACACGTGAACCCTGAGAGCAAGCTCACTCCATTAGCCATACAGGTGAGCGGGACCCAAAGAGTTTTATGCCCGAGGGTTTAACGGAGACAAAGGTGCCAAGGACAGGGCCACAGGCTAACAGCAACACCAAGGGCACGGACCCAACCGTGCTCCCCACAAGATGCAGTGGTGCTCAGAATTCTGGTTTAAAAGCTGTCGGTGTTGTTATTCCTGGACTGAGTGAGTACACTGAAAACCCCTGTCCTGATCCCCAATGGCAACCAATCACCAACCATCCAACAGGCCCCGGGACACAAACCCCCTACCCATGGAGGGGTTAAACAGCAGGCTGCCACATCATCTTCACCAGGCTCCCCAATGGCAGCGGTGGTCCCTCACATTACCACACACTGTGGGTGGCATCACAAACTTTCTAACCCCCTTGTACATAGCCTCCCTCTCATCGAGTGGCGTGACCCTCGGGTCCGGAGACCCCTCGAGCCACCGCGGATCCGGATCTGAGCAGCACCCCGGCTGCTGGCACGGTGGCGTAGGGTGTATAGGACAAACTAGTAGAATGTGATGGAGGTGTTGGCGAAGAGGTCATTGTGGATTGAGAAACATGTGGTGTGTTCGGTGTCTCAGATGGGTCAAAAGCACTAGGCATGTCCACTTCCATAATAGCTGATGGTCTTTCACTCACCCCCACATCATGGGTGTCAGGTCTGAGCATTATTACATGAACAGTGTCCTGGAAAGTGGATTGGTCATCGTGGGCCAGTTGAATGGCCACCAAGGTCTCCCGATCTGACCCCCTTAGACTTCTATCTTTGGGTTCATCTGAAGGCAATTGTCTATGCTATGAAGATACAAAATGTGCAGCATCTGAAACAATGAATACTGGATGCATATGCTAGCATTTCTTCTGCGGTGTTGCTATCATTGTGTCAAGAGTGTGAGAAGAGGGTTGCATTGATAATCCAACACAACTTTGAACACATTTTATAAGTGGTCATGTCATAAAATTGCATATAACTAATGAATGAATAACGTTATGGTAAAACCAAGCACACCATTGTTTTTCTTGTGGAATTCTCAATACGTTTCATGTGCTACATGACCCTTTTCCCATTGGAAAAAATAAAGTTGGATCCAAAATGGCCGACTTCAAAATGGCTGCCATGGTCACCACACATCTTGAAAAGTTTCCTCCCTCCCATATACTAATGAGACACAAACAGGAAGTTGATATCACCAACCATTCCCATTTTTGTTTAGGTGTATCCATATAAATGGCCCACCCTGTAGCATTCAAATACTTGGAATTTTTTCCTCTACTGAGTCATTGTTTACAGGCTTTACAGATAATGAGAGTTGGGTCATTCTTTAGGGTCATAAAAAAAGCCCAGGCTAGGCAACCCTTCCTGCAAACTGCAGATCCACATTCGCTGCTGGCCACAGCCAGAGTTATGGCTGAAGATGCAGTGCTTGTAGTGGTTGCATCAGTATGTGGTTATGTCGGAATTGTCATCATAACCTCCTCGTCTTCCTCCTCTGCTGAGTTACTCAGCTGCATGCCTCTGGGTTCACACCAAGTGGGATCTCCAACCTCATCGTCATACTCTCTGTTCCTGCCATGACACCAGAGCATATTACATGTGCATCTCAACTATCTGAGTCTCATCATCACCTCCACCCCCATGGCTTAACATTTCCCCAGATCCACATCACAAAGATTTTGAGTATCAGTACAGATGCTTTGCTCCTCTTGACTCTGGGAATCTTTGAAGTAGACCTCTGATGCCCATGGAATAACAATTATGAAAAGCTCTGCAGACTCGCTCATCTGTTGTTCCCCACAGTTAGTTGGGCAGTTGGAGAGTTGTGACGTGGTAGGAAACAAGAGTAATTGCGATGCCGCCTCTGAGGACTGTACTGTACTGTATGGGAAGTTGAGTATGAGAAAAAGGAGGCGAGGCCACTTAATAAACGCTTGCCAGATACTGGACCACTTGTTCATTCTGGCCCTCATTTCCAAGTTGAACAGCAAGGTCTGAATTAAGGCAGAAACATATTAAACAGTCGCAAGCATGACAATAAAACACAACTTGAAATGCAATTTTGAGAGTGCAGTGATTTTCTTTGAATCAAGTTGAAAAGCTATGCAGCTGACAAAGAAAGAGAGTAGAGTAGCCTGACAGAAGTTGTTAGTTTTGTTTTGGCTAGGACAAGCCGGTGTTTGTTCAGTACAGCTTTTAGGAACCTTAGCATCTACCCCACTTACACCTTGACCACCAAGCTTATTCCTCCTTCCACCACAACCTCGGGATTTCCCACTCATGTTTTTGAGCCCTATTGAAAAGTTAGCATTTTGGAGTTTGAGTAGTGCACTAATTTTACCCTATTTAGAAGAACAAATAGGACTTTGGAGCATGAGCACTGAGCAGAACTAATTGGGCCATATTTTAAAGCACAACTAGCACTTTGGAGCGTCCACAGTAATTTGGCTCTATCTAAATCCGCAAATATCAGATTTGAGGTGGAGCACATAATTAGCTATGACTAGATTGTCATATGCAGTTTTGTGGCACACAACTATGTTCCCTACACTACACTACTATAAGGGTATGTGCGCACGTTGCTTTTTACCTGCTTTTTACCTGCTTTTTTGCTGCTTTTTCTTCTGCGCTGTTTAATGCCAAAATGGATGTGTTCTTCTATTCAAGCAAAGTCTATGGGAATTTGGGTTTCTTGTTCACACTATGTTGTTCAAAATGCTGCCTTTTTGTGGCAGAACTTTGGTCAAAAACTCAGCTTTTCAAAGAAGCAACATGTCAATTGTTTTTGCCATTTGGGTTTTGCACTGCAAAGCTGAGTTTTTGACCAAAGTTCTGCCACAAAAAGGCAGCATTTTGAACAACATAGTGTGAACAAGAAACCCAAATTCCCATAGACTTTGCTTGAATAGAAGAACACATCCATTTTGGCATTAAACAGCGCAGAAGAAAAAGCAGCAAAAAAGCAGGTAAAAAGCAGGTAAAAAGCAACGTGCGCACATACCCTTACTCTTCTATCGCTCTCAACTACCTGTGATTAAATGCCTAGTGAGATAACTGTCTAACAGCACCTTCCCTAAGCTTTAACAAATCACAAAAATCACCGCATGTCTGCATTTTATATGCAGAGGGACATGTGACTTAAGCAGCCAATGACACAAGCCCTTGTGTCTGAACGTTGTGGATGTTTTCTCTGCCTTTATTGGCTGCAGGGAACATCCACACAAAGTTAAGAAGAAAAACACCATTCCTTTGACCTTTCCCCACTCCCTCCCCTCATCAAACATGTCACCCCATCCATCATACAGCACAGCCATTCATTCACCTCCACAGTGGCTTGACAATCACAGGCTCTATGTTCTCTATGTATTTTTTATGCATTGCCTTTCTATGCATTGTTGTGTTTTTTGGTTTTTTTTCCCCCCTATGTATTTTTGTCTTGACTCATATACCGACCTATCTCTCCATATATGCCAAAGTTGTGTGTTGTACCTCCTGGGGGTCTGTGTTCTGAATTGCTGGGGATGTGGACTGACTTTGATTTGTGCATTTTTTCCAGCTTGTTAATTTTGTGCATAATTAGAATCTTATGTATATGAACATGATACTCACATTTGCACATATTGTTTTGTCGCCTTACTTTATAGTGTATGTTTGACAAAGGTCCACAAGTGACTGAAACTTTACTTTTGACACACCTTGGTTTTTGAATTTTCACAATAAATAAGAACATTCACTTTATGCAATTGAGTGCCAGATTTTTTGTTGGGAAACATGTTTTATAGATTGTGTTTTTACGGACTCGGTAATACCAAATAAGTGTTGTAGACTGGGTGCAGGAATATGGTGTAGAAATTTTAGCACCAAATCTGCATCTCTTGGCAAAAAAAGCAGTTCTCTGTCTGTCAGAAAGTGAGAGTTCAATGAAGTGACCTGAGTTCAGGCCACCTGCGGTAACAGGTGGAGGGCTGTGGGAACCTCCAGCTGTAACCACAACTATCCTGAGTGATGTCACCAACCATCTTGTCTCAGTCTCTGACTGAACCTCCCAGCATTCGGTCATGTTCCATGATTGCGTGCTCTGACTTCAGTAATATAGCAGAGATGGAGCCATCGTGGGACCTCGTCTGGATTCCATTGGACCTGCAGAGGTGTTTTGGGGGTTAATAAAGTTGTGAAACAGTGTGATTTTTGTTTTTTATTTCAAATGAAGGATTTTTTTAGTGTTTGTGTTAATTTACTTTCACGTACAGATTAGTAATGGGGGGTCTCATACACATCTGTTATGGTCAGGAGACAGCAAAAAGATCTACAAAAATCCCATTAAAAGGTTGAAGATAATGCACAAAGAGTAGTTGGAACCTTAGCTGGCTGCAATCCCCTGACTACAACAACACAACTGGAAATAGCGGTGGAGCGTTCCTAACCAACCTAGACGTCTCGTCACCGCCGGAGAACTAGCTAACCTCAAAAATGAAATGAGGCATTATGACTTGCCTCGGAAGAGCCCCAAAGGAAAGTAAAAGCCCCCAACATATAACAACGGTGATGTAAGCAAAAACAACACACCGATGGAAAGTATAGGGTTAAGCAAAGTGAGGCCCTGCTAGCTAGATACAAAAGGATAGGATCAATTACTTGTTGCAGCCAGCAAAGATCCTGAAAAAATACCAATACCTGATAATAAAAATATTCCCTTCAAGATCACATGATCTTCCTCCCACTATATCGGGAACTCTTGTGCAAATACATTTAAATGAAAAATACAAATATAATAGAAAAGATCATAACTGCAAAAAACAAATGCGATACAGAAATACAAATCCTGATCAGACAGAGAGTACCAACTCCCTATCTTGCTGGGAATTAATCGCTCTCCAAAAATGGTGCAGGAATAGCACTTATTCACCAGTAAGAAACAAAAGATAATATTCTCAAACACAGGTTCATGAAAAGGCATAAATCAAGCAGGAAAGCCCTTCAGTGCAAAATGAGCCCCAACCAAGCCCAGATCTAGAGAGCAAAATACTTATCAGGCATTGCTGCAGACTCTGCATGACATGGGAACAGAATTGATACAAAGGAACAAAAAACCACTCTTGAAAGCGTTCCTGGAGAATGCAAAAAAGGCTCAAAAGGAAAAACAAAAACCTAAAAAGGCAGACAAAAAGCCCAAAGGCTGGAGAACAAGGATTCAGGACATCTTCCCATGAGGCAAAAACAATTATCACCGGCAAAGGTTAGACAGAGATAGCTTTCCTTTATTCCCCCAGGCTGTACTCAATATGCTACCTGAAACAGCAATCATCTTCTACGCCTGTCTGAATGACAGATGCAGAATCAGACTCACTACCAGCACTAGCCACCAGAGGGAGTCCAGAAACACTCCCAGGGACAGCACCATTTCAGATGGCATTCACAACACACACCTTTCATTATCTAGGGCTTAGTGGCAGCTGTCTTCCCCTTATTGCCCCACTTGCCACTATACGAGGGCAATTTGAAAAAGCTAGGTAAAGTGCAGGGATTGTTACATCTAATGAATGCGACAATTCTGGGTGGCGGCAGGCTGCTATTTTTAGGCTGAGGGGAGGTCAATAAGCCTGAGTCTCCCCAGTCTGAGGATACCAGCCCCCTGCTGTCAGACTTTATCTTGGCCGGGTATCAAAATTAGAAGGGACCGCATGCCATTTTTCTTTTTTTAATTTATTTAAATTATTTTAAAAAGCCGCATGCGCATTTCTGCTATTTTGATACACAGCCAAGATAAGTGCTCAGCTGGGAGCTGCAGCCTATAGCCATGGGCCTTATCTGTGCCGGGTATCATAATACAGGGGACCCTATGCCAATTGCTTTATTTATTTATTTATTTATTTTATACTGTGATAGAGACCCGTACGCAGTGTCTGTGATTCCAACCAATCACAGATACTGTCTGGGGGTGGCGTCTGACTGCAGCCAATCAGAGACCCTTGTGGCTGTAGAAACCAGTGAATATCTATTAGGAATAATTATTGAACCCTGAAGTAGTGCTGGAGCTGCGGGGACTCCGTAAGTATGTACTGCTGTAATCTTTTTGCTTCCTTTTTTTTACAGTGGCCAATCACAGCTATACCAATACTTGACATGGCTGTGATGGGCAGCGAGAGGATGGTTTTTGCCATCCGACCATTTACTGATCCTATGCAAGATTGACGACTTTTGCAGTAAATGATAAAATGTCCGATCCCGATCCAATCCCGCCAAAGATCCTACGATTTTAACATTTTCCGATCTTTGACAATCAGGATTGCTCCTCTGTATTTGCATGCTTTCATCAGTCTTTCTCTGCTATCCACATCTAGCGATATTAGCTGCAGTGCTATGGGTTGTAAACTCATTGATTATGTTGTACACCATGGACAAAGGAACATCAAGATCTTAGCAAATTGCAATAATTTTCTGTGAGAAATACTTCATTTTCTGGAACAATTTCAAGGGTGCCAACACTTTCTTCCATGACTGTATCTGGCTAAATAAATGTTCCTTCCATAGATAGCAGTGCACCCTGTGGCACACAGTGTTTCTGCCTGTCGTGAAGCAGCTGCTAAGCTTCAGACCTGGCAAAGATCAGGTAAAAGAGGAGGTTTATTTAAACAATGCATATATAACACCCCCATTAGAAATGTAGGAGTGGTTTGTGTAGATTCTGCTACTGTACAGAGAGAAATTATGCAGATAGAAAATACAGGGTATATAGCAGTAGTAGTCTTTCTGTTGTTTAGCATGTCAAGACATTAGTTTGATATTGCTGGGTGCTAATACTGACCATGCTTAAAGAAAAAAATGTAATTTTACAGATTTTAATTACATCTACTTTTATTGTTGCTTGAATATACCGTATAATCCCTGGAAAAGATGGATTTCAATGTGCCTAATTATTTGCTCTAAAAGGAGACAAGTCCCTGGTATAGAGGTATGGTAACAGTTTATTTTCTCCTTCTTAATAGAATAAAACATACATCTTTGGCTACAAAAGCAAATTCTGTTAGGGACATAATAATAGTTTTGTTTTCGATAAATTGAATTCAGTTTTTCATGAACCATATAGAGTTTTGGAGATAAGAATGATTAGTCCAAGGAATATTTTGTATTTAATTGAAGAACATTTGCACTGCATACTCAAAGCAATATACCGGACACAATTACCTCATGACTGATAATAATCTAAATAGTTGTAATAATTATAGGACATGCTAAGTGAACTTATCATAATGATTTTAGATTATGTGTATTGACCTGTAAATTAGTCTTTGGGCCAAAGCACTTAGAGAGAGATCAGTTGGATCTTGTCCAATATAGCCACTAACCAATGCGGTTTAACCACACTCAGATCCTGCTCTATGATATTTTTTTCTATTTAATAAGGTTACACTTTATATTGTCAAATTAAATAAAATATTATATCAGAACATGTTATATTTTTAAGCAAATTATTGTGCCATGCCTTTTTAGTTCTTTCACCACTCCCTAATAGTGCCAGATACTGAGTGCAATCAAAGTCAAAAATATAGGACCTCTTGGTAATATAGTGATCACAGCAAAAAAAAAAATATATATTGTTTCAGCTGCATGCCATACAGTCCATACAGTTTCTTATGCTAATGCTTAAAGTCAGTTTGACACTGGCTAAACTAGGCAGTAGTTATATGAGATCCCTATTGATCACACTTTAACCCTTAAACAGGAATGGTAACTTCACCAAAGAAAATCCACTCAGTGGTGAGTCTTAAATTGAACCTGTCAGGTGCAATATGCACCCAGAACCACGAGCAGTTCTGCGTGCATATTGTTGATCCCTGCCCAACTGTCCGTGTATGCACTACCATAAATGAACAGATCTTTAGAAAATGTATTTCTAAAGATCGTATATTATTATGCTAATGAGCGCAGGGACTAATCCTGAGGGTGTTTTTTCCCTCAGCAAGTCGGCTCACATAGCATGGTAGCACGCCCCTGTGGGCGTGCTAACATGCTAATGAATGCACAGTGACGCGCACATATCTCATTGTTCATGGCAGCCGGCGGAGGATGGATGTCTACTGCGCATGATCTGGAGTCCTCAGCACTTCCAGTCATGCTGTCTGTACCTCACTGAAGTTGGGAAGCTTACACCCATCATCAGTTTAGTGCGCATGATCGAAGTCCCGGGTTCTCTGGATCATGCGCAGTGCGCATCCATCCTCCGCTGGATGTCATGAACAGTGAGGTATGTGTGCGTCGATGTGCATTCATCAGCACAGCAAGTTAGTATGCCCACAGGGGCATGTTACCATGCTATTTGGACCAAACAGCTAAGGGAACAAACGCCCTCAGGACTAATCCTTGGCTTCATTAGCATATAATATATGATCTTTAGAAATACTTTTTCTAAAGATCTGTTTATTTATGCTAGTGTATACAGGGACTGCTATGCAGGGGTTAGCAATATGCAAAATAGTGAAAAAAAGGGGGTTTCAGCTCACCAGTTTGTTGCAGATTCAGCTGGACAGAAGCTTCAGGATGGTGCTCAGTAGATAAGGAAGGCTGTAGACAATCAAAGTAAGGAGGACTTCGGCACTGATTATGACTAAAGACCCAGCGTCTGAAAGGCGTCAATCAACTGTAACACCCAGGGATATTAGGTACTTGGTTCTGGGCAGTATCTCTATTGGGAATGTCATGATGGTGGCCGTTACCTGGTTCCATGCCCTGGGCCCTTTTTGTAATTGGGATATTTACAGGGGATTGGTGAATAAAGTTTATTCGTGACGCCACTTGCGGTGTTGCGGCTATATGTTGGTAGCCGCCGCTGCAAAATGTCTCTACTGGGGCTGATGGTATTAGCCACTAGTATGGTAGTCCGTCCACAAGTAGGGTATTGCCCCAGTGGGTGTATGGTGCGGTGGGCGTCAGAAGAAGGAGTCCAGACTGTTATTCAGTACAACTAGTTTACTCACTTTAGATGTTAACTGGTTGCCCAAAGCCAGCTGGTTTCGCCTCGAGGTCCCCGTCGTTCCAGTGCCAGTCTGTTTCTTTGGTACCTTCTTCCCCTGTACCTGTGTCTGGTAAGTGGGTCCCCATGGTATGGAACACTGGGGGTCCCCGGTCTGTGGTTTGTCCACTTCTGTCCGCCTGACAGTAGCGTGAACCCTGTGGGATTGGAGTCTCTGGTCCTGTCCCCGGTTCTCCCTTTGCTACTGAGTCTTCGGATTCTTTAGGGTCAGCAAGGTCCTTGATGGTCCCCTTTGCTGTGCAGGTGTTAACAGGTCGGCTTGAAGCTCTTTTCTGTCCTAGAGTCCTCCACCGTACTCCACCGGTAACCACCTCTCCTGGGTACCAGGTCACTGATTAACATGAGTCAGGACATTGCTCAGTCACACCTTTTCACCTCCACTGTCAACTCTAGACTTCTTACTCTCCACAGTCACCTCCACCTCTAGGTGGCCATCCATGGTCCCACCCTAGCTAAGTACCATTGTATGGGAGATTTGTTGGGGAAAACTGGGATTACCTGGGTTTTTGGTGTTACTGACACTGGGGTTGTGGGTCCCTAAGGGGGTAGGCCCTGCATCCTGTTGGGGATGCAGAAACATGTACCAGTCTTTTTATCACTGTCATCGAGTGCTGAGTCCATTGGCCTCTTCATGTTTGGTTGGTACTTCAAGCTCTGATAAGGCCCAGAACATTTCTGTAGAAGCATGCATAAGGTCATGACATCATTACATGCCATGTGTGGAAACGTTGCAGGCCTCATCACACACAGCCAGAAGTCCGGGCCTAGTTTGAAGAGGCCTAGAAAATCAGCACTGGGCGGTGGTGACAAGAAAATGCCCTCAGAATTAGATAAGGAAGAGTACAGAGTGGAGGTACAAGTAGGTTGAGCATAAGTATTTTTTTTCTTTTTCCACCCTTTCAAGGTTCTTTTTGGTTCATCAAAATGGTGCCCATTCAGCTCTGTCAGCGTGGAAGCTAATTGCAAATTTTCTTTTTTCAAATGCAGATTTTTGTATTTTTCGAGTAGGATTTAATTTCACTCTAATATATTCACTCATCTTTATTGCTGAGACAGTACTGGAACAAGAAATGCAACAGTGAGTTATTCCATTAAGGCCGGGTGAGGTAGGTGAGACCAGTCATATATGCCACATGCACCTCACTCAAAGTGCAGCCTCTTGCACAAGATCTATATGCTCACTGACAAATGTGAAATACCTTCACTATGCTTCAATCAACTCTTCAGTATCAAAAGATTACTTAAATACTGTATAATATGCTGCTGACCAAATGCATGATCTTTCCTCTAAACTAGAGGAGGCTCAACTATTAAAGAGAACCTGTCAGCAGGATTTGTTTTTTAACAAATAAAGATACGGTCATATTGCAGCTGTTACACTGATTAAAATAATACCTATGGTGAAGAAATCTGTTTTCTAGATTTATGTAATGAATGTTTGACGTTTTCTGGTAACCATAGCTTTGTGCATTGGGGCAGGACTGTGGAGCGGGACTGTGAGTAGGGTCTTTGGCTCTGCCCCACATCCCCTCTGGTGTCTTTATCATCCTCCTAGTTTAAACTGTGATGTCAAACAGCCAGGAGTAATGAGATGCTAAACCTCTAGGAGTCGCTAGATACACTACTGGAGGAGATCTGCTGGGTAGTTGAACAAGCCAGGTATCAGTAGCCGGGAGATCACATCAGTAACAGAGGGAGAGAGAGAGGCCAATGTCAATGTGCGAACCGAGGGTCTGTTAACCATGAAGTCGCATCAAGTACCAGGAAGAGAGTGGAGCCAGGTTCGGGGTACGAGCCGAGGTCGGTCGCCAAGAGGACACGTCAGGTACATGGGAGAGAGCAGATCCGGGGTCAGGAAACAAGCCGAAGGTCAGGGAAGCAGGGAGTAAACTTAGAGTAAGGGAGGAGACGGCATGGGGTATGAGGAACTAGGTAGCGGGACAAGACCAGATCAGTCACTTATGGGAACCAGAGACATACACTGCTAAACAGGAACTATCAATGGCGGCGTTCCGGGTAAAATATTTCCCAGATAAAGCAAAGCAATTACACGGAACAAGGCTCCAAACAACAGGCCTCCTCCCATACCACACAGGATGAGACCAAGAACAGCAAATTCATGAGTGGAAAATATGAGGCCCAGTATAGGCTCTGCAGGATCATGATATAAACTTTGCACCAGAAGCTATCCTAGTCATAAGCGGATCTTGCTCAAAATGATTTTCTGCTTCTGCTAGTCTTTAGTAAAACAGCACCAGCAGCACAGCTTGGGTGGATTGACCCCCTGGCGATCTCTCATAAAATGAGCCAACATCTAAATCTGCGCATAAGCCACTACAGGGACAAGTTTCCTGAAAAGTGCCAGAAGATTAATGTGCAGAAACCCCGCCCCTGCCTAAGAAGACCACCAGTGTGAAATTTAAATCAGGAAGATGGTAAAGACATGAGTGGCAGCGAAGGGGCCGGGGCAAAGCACAATTCCACCCCTATGCATGCAGCTACGATTGCCATAAAAGTTCAAATGCTCATTGTACAAAATCTACAAAACATTTTTCCACAGGTATCATTTTAATAATTGTAGCAGCACCAATATAGTAGTTTAGATAGCAAAATCCTGCTGACAGGCTCTCTTTAAAGTTTGCCATATAGCAGGAGCAGAGAGGGGAGCTCTGGCATTCTCTAGTTCTCTACCACTGATTTACAATGCCTATGCAGAAAATATAGGAAGGATGTGTATGAATTCAATATGGCAGCCTTAGATTATTTTTGAAAATAATAAATGTATATGAAAATAATACTTTAGCAGATTAGTTTCCTTCTACATAATATTGTAAAGCAAAGTTCAAATGAATAACCGATTCACTTCACAGAATGCAAAAAACCTCAAAGTTTATCTGTGACTGAAAGTTTACTTTACTGATAGGTTCACATCTAAAAAAAGTTTGAAGTGTAAACAATTATGTGCATTGCCTAAATAATTCATATTTAATCTTCCTGCAGCCAGAAGTTTCCCTGAAATCATTTCCATGTCAAAGTTTTCAAACCTAATCCATGGGGAATGTTGGTATAACACTGTACAAGGACCTTTCTAAGTAATTACATTTTTTTTTAAAAAATCTCTTCAACGCCTTTGTCCTCTAAGTCAAAATTCAAATATCAATCAATTTGAGCTCAATTTTAAGGAATAACATAAAAAAGAATGGTAGCCAGTCCAATTGCAAATCGCTTGATGAATCTTCTTTGAAGAGCTGCCAATAATGCTAATCATCAAATGGTTGAATCCATGCTCTGTAAGGATGCATTTGTAAAGAGTGGCTATCTCTGTGACTTTGACAAAGGAACTGCTGACTTGCATCACTGTTTGTCTTGTGATGTGAAAGAGCAAATCGATTTATGGAGCCTTTGCTTGCAGATGTAAGATATGATTTGTATGCAGAAAGACCTCACTTCTGTGTCATTTGTTTATTTATCCGCTTCCCTTCCCAGTCTCTGTGTATATAATTAATGCATGCAAAACATAAACAGATTTGAGTTCAGGGAATTGCTCTTTTATCACATTGGGATTAATATTTATATTTAATTGTACAGTACAGAAGAACAGGGTTTGTATTAAGTTCTCTTAATCATTTACAAATAAGTCTGGGAAGTTGAAGTTAAAATTACATATTAGAATATTAAAAATAAACAACAAAGTCCACTTATAATTTATATTAATACAAATGGTTCCAAATTTCCATGGTAAAGAAATGACATGAGAAAAAAATATTAATTTTACAGAACTTTTTAGTTAACTCTCATCCTGCCACCCGCCGGACCACAGACCTTCCTTTCTTTTGATGTTCGGAGTCCTTGATAACTCAGTGGTTAGCACAGATGCCTTGAATCTCTGAGTCCAAGATATAAATCCAATCAAGAACAACATCTGGATGGAGTGTACGTTTCCCCCATATATGCGTGTGTTTTCTCCAGGTATTTAGACATCTCCCACAGTTCTGTATCTTGTAATCTGTGAAAAATGTTAGCATATTTAAATTAGATAGCTATGATAATAAAAAAACAATTGTGTCTATTTATAAATGTTTTTACTTTAGCTATGAATATAAAACATCCTGAAATAATTAATTTCGCGCATTGGATGCTGCAGTACACATTATGCTAAAATTGTCTGCACCTTGCTTTTCGGATTTGCTGTGTAGATTGGGATGTATTGCCATTACACTGTCGGCGTGCGTTTCCCATTATGGAACAGCAATGTCCCTGATTGGTAAAATTGCTTTACTGGAGGACCTTTATTTTCCTGTGGATGACAGTGCTATAATTGTGTCATATTGATGTGGTCTTATCGTGGATAGCCCCTGATGAACCTCCATTATATTGCTCTGGGGGAAAAATGCATCGGGCAATGAGCTGCTGAGAGTGGCTAAGTCCCGGCCATTTGGCCATTTTTATCATCAATTGTGATGAATATCTTTTCTGTATTGTTGCATATACGTTGGGAGGAGGCCTATACTGCTATAATATGAGTATATTGACTATTGGCTCACATCTTTTTTTATTCTTCCCTGAATCCATATTTCCAAGGATTTCTATGGTCCACAAGAACTGTTCTTAAGTGAACATAATCGTTTTGTGTACATAACATTAAGACATTCTGATGGAAAGGAACTATTATCTATTTGGATGTGGTGGAGTCACTCTGGATTTTTAAGGCCCTCATTCAGAATAGCAGCACCTGTATAATCAGTGTTGGGCTATTAAGGGCCAGTCCACGTTGAGCGGGGGTGCCATTTCGTTTACTATAGGGTGCCAACCTCCACAGCTAGGAAGGGAGACATCAGGGAATCCTGGCCCGGGCCCCATCTCCTGAAGTGTATGCCATTACTTTGGTTTTACTTGCAACTTACTATTTTGGTTTATAATAAAGTTTTGGATTTTATGGGGGGTTTTCTTCTTGGTTTTGGTAGATTGGGATGTAATAAGCAGAGTTTTCTCGTTGTTATTAGGACTGAATATATAAAGACAGTTAACAGTTCAATTGTAGTGCCTGAAATCTACATAAGACCCCCTTCACACAACAGTAAACAACACACACGTTTTTCACTGACATGATAAAGGTGCGTATGTCCCTCCGTGTGCCATGATTTTGGCACACATGTGATCTCCGTGTGCGATCCATGATAATACATGGAGATCAGACACTTATACTCACCTTTCCACGCCACTGCTGCCCCTGGTGCTGAGGTCTCCCACGATGCTGTCTCTGGCCACCGCTGTCTCACCGCTGCTGCTACTTCCAGTCGGTTGTACAGTGAATATGCAATAGGGATAATTAGCCGGCCTGGAAGCAGAGAAAGCAGCGGCTGGAAAAGATGAGTTTAAAAAGCTTTTTATTTTAAATGTACATGTTTTCCTGGTACGTGTTTTATGGATCACACCACTGTGTGGTCTGTGGGACATCAGTGATGCCAGAGAAAAACGGACATGTCTTCGTGTGGAAAACATGGACAAGCGTGTGCACTGCACGAAAACACGTCAGTGAAAAATCACTGATGCGTGTGCAAACCCATTGATTTTAATGGGTCTGCGTATGTCCGTGATTCTGGTACGTATAAAAACAGTAACATACCAGAATCACTGACGTGTAAAGGGGGGCCTAATGTGCAATAGCAAAATTATTTTATGCGCATAAACATAAGACTCTGCATGCAGCGTTTTTGCTGTTTTGTGATTACTGGTCGAAGGAATGACTACAACTGTTTCTGTAGTATTCATTTGCGGGCACCATTCTGACCATTACTTCCTAGTCATTGTGGATGTCATTAACCCCTTCAGCCCCAAGCCTATTTTGACCCTAAAGACCAGGCCATTTTTTGCAATTCTGACCAGTGTCACTTTATGAGGTTATAACTCTGGAACGCTTCAGCGGATCCCGGTGATTCTGAGATTGTTTTTTCGTGACATATTGGGCTTCATGTTAGTGGTAAATTTAGGCTGATATTTTTTGCATTTCTTTGTAAAAAAAAAACGGAAATTTCGCGAAAATTTTGAAAATTTTGTAATTTTCAAACTTTGAATTTTTATGCTCTAAAACCAACGAGACATATGACACAAAATAATTAATAAATAATATTTCCCACATGTCTACTTTACATCAGAACAATTTTGGGAAAAAAAAAAAAATTTAAGGAAGTTATAGGGGTTCAAAGTTTATGAGCAATTTATCATTTTTACAACAAAATTTACAAAGCCACTTTTTTTAGGGACCACATCACATTTGAAGCAATTTTGAAAGGTCTACATGACACAGAACACCCAAAAGTGACACCATTCCAAAAACGGCACCCCTCAGGCTACTCAAAACCACATTCAAGAAGGTTATTAACCCTTCAGGTGCTTCACAGTAACTAAAGCAATGTGGAAGGAAAAAATGAACATTTTACTTTTTGCAACAAAAATGTTAATTTAGCCTCAAATATTGCATATTCACAAGGGTAGCAGGATTAAATGAACCCCCAAAATTTGTTGGGCAATTTCTACTGAACACGCAGATACCTCATATGTGGCGAAAAACCACTGTTTGGGCGCACGGCAGGACTCGGAAGGGAAGGAGCGCCATTTGACTTTTTTGAACAGAAAATTAGCTGGAATCGTTAGCCGCACCATGTTGCGTTTGGAGAGCTCCTGAGGTGCCGAAACAGTGGAGCTCCCCCACATGTAACCCCATTTTGGAAACTAGACCCCTCATGGAATTTATCTAGATGTTTATTGAGCACTTTGAGCCTCTGGGGGCTTCACAAAAGTTAATAGAGTTGAGCTGTGAAAATAAAAAAAAATTTTTTTACCACAAAATTGTTTCTTCAACCAGGTAGCTTTTTTTTCACAAGGGTATCAGGAAAAATTTCACCATAAAATGTATTGTGCAATTTCTCCTGAGTACACAGACACCTCATATGTGGTGGAAATAAAATGTTTGGGCGCACAGCAGGGCTCGGAAGGCAAGGAGCGTCATTTGACGTTTCAAACGCAAAATTGTCTGGGATAATTAGCGTATTCCATGTTGCGTTTGGAGACCCCCTGAGGTGCCGAAACAGTGGAGCTCCCCCACATGTGACCCCATTTTGGAAACTCGACCCCCATGGCATAGAAAAAAAAAACAGCGGAAGATGGGGGGGGGGCGGCAGATGGGGCGGGAGCAGATGGGGGGGCAGTGGCATATAAAGGGAGCATCTGTGATTGTGAGACGGCGGCTGGGATAGGGTGGGGGCGGATGGGAGAGGGCGCAGTGGATGCAGGAGCGGCAGAGGATGGGGGGAGGGGGCGGGAGGGGGGGATGGGTGGGAAGGGGAGTGGGAGGTGAGATTGGGGATAGTTACCCTACAGGATGGATCTAGGCAGCTGGATCACAGGAGATGAAGGAGGCAGCAGACCGGGGAGGGTGAGAGGTGGGGGAGGGAGCGCAGCGCAGATCACGGAGGAGACAGGTGAGCAGAGCACAGATCACGGGGGGGAGAGGTGAGGGAGAGCGGACAGCAGATCACGGGGGTGACAGGTGAGGGAGCACAGATCACGGGGGTGAGAGGTGAGAGAGCGCAGATCACAGGGGAGACAGGTGAGCAGAGCGCAGATCACGGGGGTGAGAGGTGGAGGGAGAGTGGACAGCAGATCACGGGGTGACAGGTGAGGGAGCAAAGATCACGGGGTGACAGGTGAGGGAGCACAGATCACGGGGTGACAGGTGAGGGAGCACAGATCACGGGGGTGAGAGGTGAGAGAGCGCAGATCACGGGGGAGACAGGTGAGCAGAGCGCAGATCACGGGGGTGAGAGGTGGAGGGAGAGTGGACAGCAGATCACGGGGGTGACAGGGGAGGGAGCACAGATCACGGGGGTGACAGGGGAGGGAGCACAGATCACGGGGGTGACAGGGGAGGGAGCGCACATCACGGCGGTGACAGGGGAGGGAGCGCACATCACGGCGGTGACAGGGGAGGGAGCGCACATCACGGCGGTGACAGGGGAGGGAGCGCACATCACGGCGGTGACAGGCGAGGGAGCACACATCACGGCGGTGACAGGGGAGGGAGCGCACATCACGGCGGTGACAGGGGAGAGAGCGCACATCACGGCAGTGACAGGGGAGGGAGCGCACATCACGGCGGTGACAGCACACATCACGGCGGTGACAGGGGAGGGAGCGCACATCACGGCGGTGACAGGGGAGGGAGCGCACATCACGGCGGTGACAGGGGAGGGAGGACACATCACGGCGGTGACAGGTGTGGGAGCACACATCACGGCGGTGACAGGGGAGGGGGCGGGTAGCTGATCACGGGGGTGAGAGGTGGGGGGAGCGTGCAGCACATCACGTAGGGGAGGGGGCGAGCAGCACATCATGGAGGGGAGGGGGCGAGCAGCACATCACGGAGGGGAGGGGGCGAGCAGCACATCACGGAGGGGAGGGGGCGAGCAGCACATCACGGAGGGGAGGGGGCGAGCAGCACATCACGGAGGGGAGGGGGCGGGCACCGATCACGAGGGGGAGGGGCCGGGCAGCAGATCGGAGGGAGCGGTGGCACTATGACAGATGGAGGAGGACAGGGATCGTGCAGCACATCACGGAGGTGAGGGGCCGGGCAACGATCACGAGGGGTGAGGGGCCGGGCAGCAGATTGGGGGGAGCGGTGGCACTGTGGCAGATGGAGGGCGGCGGCGGCAGCGGCAGCGGATCGGGAGGTATGGAGGTGAGGGTGTGGGCAGGAGATCGGGGAGACAGGTGGCAGATCGCGGAGGGCAGCGGCGGCGGCGGATCGGGACGCTTTTCGCCGGTTTCATACAGTGCAATGGCAGCGCGGCAACTTCCGGGTCTCATAACAGCATGGGACCGGAGCTTGTCGCCCTGCCATTGCACTGTGTACACTCACTGTGCTGGCGTGCTGCAGGGACAAGTGAAGCTGATGGGGGCGGTCACCGGCAACAGGTCCACTGTGATTGGAGAAATCGGTCACAAGGCCGATCTCTCCAATCAGAGCATTGGAGCTGGGGGAGGGTGATCCAGTGAGGTCACCCAGCTCCAGCCAATGGCCAGTGCTACAGCTGCACTGGCCAGGGCTGGATTTCAATGTTTCAGTCATTTTAAATGGCTGGAACATTACAGTGGCTGTGATTGGTTGAGCGGCGTTCGTCAGCCAATCACAGCCTCCGTAGGTCCGGGGAGGAGGCACCATCCCTCCTAAGGTCAGGAACAGGTCCCCTCCTCCCCGAATCTGCGGTTTTTGTTAACATATTGCAGTCACCGGAGGCTCCGGTGCCGTGATTCCGCCATGACGGAAAGATCCGTCCTTGGTCGTTAAGGCCCAGGGCACAAGGACGGATCTTTCCGTCCATGGTCGTGAAGGGGTTAAATGGCCCAACTCTGCTAAGCTGTTTGTAGAGACCGTGTAGAAGGTTTGTGTTTGACTCCAATATGGCAGCCACAATGTCTTTTTTTAATGAATTTTTAATGCAGCAAGAATTAAAAATATATTAGTTATTATCTCGTACAAGCTTACATATAAATAATTTAATAGATAAAGGAATTAAAAATAAATATATGCTATATTCTCTTTAATTAGGGAACTTACCACTACCTACATGTTTATAATATAAAAAGGTACAGAAAAAACAACAGGAAACACATACTCAAAAACATTTTCAGATTCAGTCAGACACACACAAAAAGTCAAATGCATTGTTCAAAAAAATGCAGCAGCCAAATGTAAAAGCTTCCTTTCCACAAAAAGTGTTGTTTTCCCCAAAAACTGTTATGCTGTAATATAATAAACTAGCTGTACTACCCGGCTTTGCCCAGGTTAATAACTGTTGTTAACAAAATAGAATGTATTAACAAAAATTTATTCTGCACACAAAAACCACAGAACAAATAGATAGAAATGTGATTATTAAAAGGCAAAAACTAAGCTAATAGAAGCATTTCACAACATATATTTCAACACCCCAGATATTCCACACAGATTTAACTAAATTGGCCAAGTAATGTGCTCCATCTGTCTCTTTCCAGGTCTGTATCTTTCTAGGTCTGTCTCTTTCCAGGTCTGTCTCTTTCCCTGTCTGTCTCTTTCCCCGTCTGTCTCTTTCCCCATCTGCCTGTCTCTGTCTGTCTCTTTTTTTCTCTGTCTCTATCTCTCTGTTTCTTTAACCATCTGTCTCTTTCTAGGTCTGTCTCTTTCCCCATCTGTCTCCCCATCTCTTTGTCTGTCTTTTCCTGTCAGTCTCTTTCCCTGTCTGTCTGCCTGTCTGTCTGTCTGTCTCTTTCCTTCTCTGTCTCTATTTCTCTGTTTCTTTCCCCGTCTGTCTCTATCAAGGTCTGTGTCTTTCCCCATCTATCTTTGTCTGTCTCTCTGGTTGTCTCCTCCTTCCCTGTCTGCCTGTCTCTGTCCCTGTCTGCATGTCTGTCTGTCTCTTTCCAGGTCAGTCTCTTTCCGGGTCAGTCTCTTTCCAGGTCTGTCTCTGTCTGTCTCTTTCCCCGTCTGTCTCTGTCTGTCTCTTTCACCATCTGTCTTTGTCTGTCTCTTTCACCGTTTGTCTCTGTCTCTTTCCCTGTCTGTCTCTCTGTCTGTCTCTCTCTCTCTATCCGTCTCCCCACCGACATCTTATTACCTCACATATAAGCTTCTTATACTATGAATGTCTTTTGTTCCTATAGCAACCAATGACAGCTCCTACTAATAACCTGTAGTTCCAGGCTCCATTTACTTTAATGGAGTCATGTTTCTTGGAGAGTAACTGTAAAGCGCGGGGTTACATTTTCCTGTCAAAACATAGTCTACAATGTTCCCTGGGTCACATGAGGTATCTGTGCAAAATTTTGTGATTGTAAATGCGACGGTGCGGATACACTTTTCGTTTCACTTTTTCCCCACTATGTAGATAGGGCCAAAATTGATTGGTAAATTGGAACACGCAGGGTTAACATTTTGCCTCACAACACAGCCTATGACGCTCTCGGGGTCCAGAAGTGTGAGTGTGCAAAATTTTGTGGCTGTAGCTGCGACGGTGCAGATGCCAATCCCGGACATGCACACACACACACACCCACACACACACACACACACACACACACACACACACACACACACACACACATACATACACACACACACACATTCATCTTTATATATTAGATAATACAATACCAGAAGAGTTCACTGCACATAAGGATCCTGTTACAAATGCAGAGAATCTGCCCATAAGGGAAGTTGATCAACAACACATCATGGCAATCCGTGCTTATTGCACCTTCATTTAAAGCATCACTCATTTGCAAATACAAACAGAATGGGGAATTGATATGTAATTAATTATACTTTAAAGGACACTTTTGCTCACACTCACTATCCATAGGTGGGAGTTGAGGGAGAATGATGCTCTCCCACCTACTTACAAGTATAGCAAAGAGTGGCTCCTGTTACACTTGCATTCAGCTTCCACATCGATGAACAGTTCAGGAATGTATAGTGTCATGTGGGTGGTATCAACCTGGGGGGCCTCATTCAAACAAACTCCACAGTGCCCTGCACTCAGCATTCTGACAGAGGGCATGTCCTGCTACACTAACCTGTGCATTTTGAACAGCTGCTCCTTCATTAACCTCAAAACCAGGAGAACAGAGTAAATATGCTTCAAAAGATGTCAAAAAAGTTTATTCACAAATCATTAGACATATATTAACAAATATATATAAAAATGGCACAAGGAGAGACAATGGTGTAAAAAAGGGCAATAACACCTGGGAGGCTGCACGACTGAAAAGAAATCAAATCGCCATCCCTCAGGCTAGTATGTGTCCAATACAACAAGAAAAAGCTCCAATGAGCTCACAATATCAAAGGCACAGCCAAATTAGTTGAATGAACACACCAACCTGAGCAAAGACTAAGAAGAAGGGAAGCAGTGAATCTACTGGGGAAACACATGCATCGGGCAGACCCCAGTATGTAGAAAGGCCCATACGGGTTCAAATTACAAGGTAAAACTGGGGAAAGCCGAATGCACGTGAGCCCCAACACAACAACACCGCTCACCTGAAATAACCAAGGATCGTGCAGCCGACCAGGGGTGACAGGAGGGGGTTAAAACCCCTAATACATACTCCAACGTACGTTTCACGGATGGTGAAGTATTCGCTTCGTCAGGGAGTGTGTACCTAGCACAGAAGGGCTGCTATAAATAGCCCTTAACACAGCTGGGGCACCGCACAGATAAAAGGCGGCGCATGCGCACATCGCGCCGCACAGCACCAACGCCTCCCATCGGCCGTCATGATCCGGCGCATGCGCGGGAGCAGGGACGCGTCTCCATAGCTCCCGCGCATGCGCCCCGATCGGTCAGAGACAGCCGCAGAGAGCCGGGTCGGCGGCGATAAATGCGCACGCGCACATCAGTGCGACACAGGACTCAAAGAGCCGGGTATACAAACAACTATAGGGTCGCAGAGCATAGATAAGACCATCAGTTAGTGATAAGAAAATGTGACGATACAGATTGCATAATCCGGCTCCAGGCGTCCGTGTGTGGATAAAAAACAAACAGGATCATGGAGCACAAAGGGCCGGATACGCAGGCTGATATGCAATAATGAGTCATAAATAAAGACAAAAAGTCATGATAAGATAACAGTACAGCCACATAATCCGGTTCCAGGGGTCCATATGTCCATATAGGGTTAAGATGTATCAACAGTGATCATGTTTGGAAACCCAGATGAGAATTCTGTGCTAAATGACAAAAAATAAAGATAGGGGAAAACACAAAATAAAGAAGAAAAGTTAAAACATGTTTGAACTACAAACACTTTGGGCCACAAAAATAGTGAGCCACCATATTAAATGTATAAGAACAATAAAAGACCCCTACAAAGAGAGAAAGAAGGGGGCAGGGGCAAAAACCAAAGGTGATGTTAAAGAAAAGAGGCAAAGCTCAGAGCCTCGTTGAGACCAGATGGGGCAACTGTTCCAAGAGTGACCATCCATCTAGTCTCACGCTGGGCAAGCTTCCGCTTGATGTTACCACCACGGATGCCACCATGAATGACTTCAATGCCGCGTACCAATAGGGATTTAGGGTCACAACCATGGTGTAATTTAAAATGACGCGGCAGCGTCTTCAAAGTGGCAAAATCCTCCACTGTTCGAGCTGCCGCAATGTCTCGCACATGTTCCCTAACACGGATGCGGAGCTCACGGGATGTCAATCCGATGTAAATTAGTGAGCACCCGCATACCGCGTAGTAAATCACATTGGATGTGCCACAAGAAATGTAGTCTCTGATGTGAAACTCACGCCTCCCATCAGCAGATGTAAACACGAAACTGCGCGAGACATTGCGGCAGGCCAAGCAGTGGCCGCAAGGGAAGCAGCCAACACGAGGTGAGATAGAGCCAAGAAACCCGGACGGAGGTGGAACATAGTGGCTCTGAACAAGCTTGTCCCTGAGATTTGAAGACCTTCTAGCGGTCATCAAAGGATAATCAGATAATGAATCCCGAAACACAGGATCGGTCCTCAGGATAGACCAGTGGCGATTAAGAATGGCCCTCATCTGCTGCCACTCACTATTGTAAGTAGTGATAAATCTCACACTGGAAAAATCCTGAGGAGGTTTTTGTCTGGAAAGAAGGAGCTGGGAGCGGGAAGTGTTCTTAGCCCTAAGGTACCCACGTTTTATACTGCGATTACTATAACCCCTCTCACGAAAGCGGGACATCAGGTCAGCGGCCTGCTCCTCAAACTTAGCATCCGAGGAGCAAATCCTCTTCATCCTCAGGAACTGTCCGGTGGGGACAGAACGAATTGTGGATGCGTGATGGGCAGACGAGGCATGAATCAGCGCATTGACAGATGTTGACTTACGAAATACATCAGTTTGAATCACACCTCCATCGTCAACATCAATAAGAATATCTAAAAAGTCAATGCGCTTGGTGTTAAATTTATAAGTAAGTTTGATGTTAAAAGGATTCATGCCAAGTCTGCCCATGAATGACTCCAGCTGTTCCACCGTACCCCTCCAAAAAAACAACAAATCATCAATATACCTAAGCCAGCACTGCACATGGGATACGGCCATGTCACCCTTGTCGCCAAAAATTATTCTCTCCCAGAAACCCAGGAAGAGATTAGCGTACGAGGGCGCACAGGCCGCGCCCATTGCAGTGCCGCGCTTCTGTAGGTAAAAAGAGTTCTTAAAAGTAAAAAAATTGTGGGTAAGGATAAACTGGAGCAGCTGGAGTATCAGATCACACATATCACTGTCCCGACCGGAGGTCCCGAGGAAGAAGCGAACTGCCGCCAACCCGTCCTCATGGCGGATGCAAGTGTAAAGAGATTCAACATCCGCCGTGACTATTAGCATGTCTGCCTCCATAAAGATACCGTCAATCCTGTTGAGCACGTCCGTTGTGTCCTTGAGGTAGGAGGGAAGTGTCTCGACCAGGGGTTTAAGGTAATAATCAATGAATTTGCACACTGGGTCACACATTCCCTCCACACCAGACACAATAGGACGGCCCGGCGGATTGACGGCATCTTTATGGATCTTGGGGAGCAGATAAAACGTGGGCACCCTGGGAAATTTAACCAAAAGTCCCTCAAAAACCTTCTTAGTAATGAGACCGCTGTCAAGGGCCTGCTCAAGAATAAGCAAGAGGTCTCTGGAGAATGAATTGATGGGATTGAAATCAAGCTTTTGATAAGTGTCCTTATCTCTCAGCTGGCGAAAGGCCTCCTTCTCATATTTAATAATGGGCCATATTACAATGTTTCCCCCCTTGTCGGCAGGTTTAAAAAGTACGTCCCTCCATGTTTCCAATTGTTTGAGGGCCGACCTCTGCCGACAAGTAAGATTGTCATTGTGCCGTATATGTCTAATGATTTGTGAATAAACTTTTTTGACATCTTTTGAAGCATATTTACTCTGTTCTCCTGGTTTTGATGTACTCTATGAGTAGCTCTGAAGTGGGGCGGTGATTGTGTATGACCCACCCCATTTCTCTGTTTGCATGGATTCTTGTAATCCTTCATTAACCTGCTGCAATCACCACCCACATCAAAACACTGTCTAGCAATGTACATTGTGATGCAGAAAACCAAACCAGAGACCTTCAAAACAGCTTCAACTTTTTTAATTACACTTGCATGATTAACTAATTTAACAATAAAGGTTATAGTAGTCATCATTTTCATATGTAAGTTGAACACAGTCATTAACTGAAACAAAAGCAGCTGTTAAGGAGGCTTTAAAATAGGTGAGGAACAGACAAAGTCTACTACAAAGGTGAGGTTATAGAAGACAGTTTCATGTCACAGGCCATACACCATGACTACAGCAACAAATCACAAGGTATTTATATTGTGTCAGCAAAGTGTCTCCCAGGCAAAGCTATCAAAACAGACTGGGGTTTCAAGTTGTTCTATGCAAGCTCTTTTGAAAAAGCATAAAGAATTGAGCAACAGTGATGAATGTAGACACAGTGGTCAGATTTGGAAACTTATTGCAGCAGATGAAAAATACATCATGCTTACTTCCCTTTGAAATCAGAAGGGAAGATGTCCAGCAGTCCCTTTCTGACAGAACCAGTTGGGACCCAGCTATACCCATGTACCATTCATAGAAGCCTGGCTAAAAGTGGTTTTCTTGGAAGAATCATATCCAAAAAGCCATACCATACATTTGGCTGTAACAGAGTACGGTTTGCTCAAGGGAACATTGGCGGTATATAGGAAAAAGAAATTCAGCACTTCCATCTGGGTAGATAAAATTATTTTTTTCTTTTTTAACCTGTGATGCTATATAATCTTGTACATACTTTTTTTTAATGGATTACCAACAAAGAAGAATTGTATTTTATCTAAATGGATGGAAGTGCTGAATTTTTCATTCCAATATGTTCATCTTCTGCTGCGTTTTACCAGCTGGAGATTGCACCCCCCTTCTACTATGATCATAAGTGTTGCGAGCTTTGTCTTTTTCTTCATTAGCGGTGGTACATTAATAAGTGTTTGCAGGCAACAGTGAAGCATGGTGAAGTTCCGGACAATTTTGGGCCTACATTTAAGCAGATGGAGTTGGGGTCTGGTCATGATTAAAGGTGTTGTCATTACTAGGGAATACAAGCAAATATATAACCATCAAGCAATATCATGAGGCAGGCTTTTGATTTTTTTATACATTTATTCTACATCAGTAGAATGACCCTAAACGTATAGCTAATGCCATTAAGTGCTACATTCAATGTAAAGAAGAGCAATGAATCCTGACAATGATTATATGGCCCACACAGTGGACTCTTCTTAACATCAATGAGTTTATCTGGGATGAAGAGACAGAAGAATTTTTCCAAATCTACACCAAAAGAAGATCTGTGGTTAGTTTTCTAAGGTGATTGGAACAACCATCCTTCGGAGTTCCTTCAAAAACTGTGATCAAGTGTATCTAGAAAAATTGCTGTTATTTTAAAGGCAAAAGTTGGCTCACCAATTTGTATTTTATTTAGGTTCATTTTTTATTCACTCATTCTTAACCACTAACTCTTCTATTTTATATCTCAAACATTTTTTCACTCCTGCCTAAAAATTCCCTACTGTTCCCTATGTACTTTACCTGCTTTTCTATATTTTTTATCAACTTCCTGTTTCATAACGCCTCATTTGAGAAACCCCTAGTGCATGAGTTTGCTCAAACAGGACGTCATCAGGGCACAGAGGCTACGGTCACTGCCACAGCCTCTGGCCCTCCCCACCCTGAAACCCAGTAATGTCCATATCAGGAGCTGGGTTAGAGCATGGTTTACTTAGCATGCGTCGGTTGTCAATTCTGACATATGCACAATAGGCTTTTGTCACTTTCAAATTTTCTTAGTAATGCACAATGACAGTGTGTTCCCTCGTTGGCTGTGATTAGTAGTAAAGAGCTGCAAAGAGTGCGCACTTTCAGAGCATACTGTAAGGAGATAACTTGGTTAGCAGGAAAAGCAGAATCCGGCCCTGCACCGAAACTAAAGTCACTATGAGGGACAGGGCTTGACTGGCAGGGCCAGGGCAGGGTTTGCTGTGTTATCTCTTTACAATGCCCATTGACAGTGCGCTTTCTTGCTGAGTTGTCATTTCTCAACAGCATTGGTGATGCTATGCATTACAAAGAATATTGCACAGTGACAAGATCCTACTGAGCAGACATTGGAACTGACAACAATGCATGCTAACTAGAGATGAAAAAAGCTCAGCTTCTGATATGGATGTACCGCCCCGTGCTCAGCAGCCGAGCCGCTCGGATCCAGACCTTCAGTGGGTGGCTAGAGGGTCTCCGGACCCGGGGTCTGCAGTCATTTCAACTGAAAGGGGGGTTGTTAAGTTCGTGACGCCACCCACGGGATGTGGTGAAGGTGGACACCACCGCTGCAGTTACGAGGCACCCGGGGGAGATGTTTGGCAGCAAGTTGTTAACCCCTCGGTGGGCAGGGATGGTGGCCCCGGGACCCGTTGGGGGTGTTTGGCGGTGCAGGGAGATGGGCAACCGGAGGATGCTGTTGTACTCACTATTAGTAAACACACGAGTCTCTGGTAAACCAAGGTGATGGTGGTCGGTGCCCGCAGCCGGCTGCAGTCTGGTCCCCCACCAGGCTGGTGGTCTCTGTCTTTCTCCCGCACCTATGTTGGATGGTGTACTGCCTGTGCTTGCAACTTCAGGAGTCCGCTCCCAGCTTGTGGTCGCCTAAGGAGACCTTTGTCCGCAGACGCTGGCCCGTGGGATCTCTGAGCCGTGGCGGTGGCTACTTATCCCCCTCATTGGGCTGTTGCCTTCAGTCAGGACTTTGGGTGGGACAGGACCTCTAGTCCTGGCCGCAATCAGTTAACTAGCAAGCCCCCAGTAGCTTCTGGACCTAGCTTCAGGGTCTGACTACCCCCCTTTGTGCTCCGGTTTCCGAGTCAGTTCCCCAGGTCGGTATCGGTGAGCCACTACCCTGTCCTGGTCCACCTCAGTTCCACCGAGCTGTCTTCCCAGCTCCTGCAGACGGAGACCGCCGTCTGCATCCTAGCCAAAGGTACCAGGGCTCCCTGCAAATTAAAAAGGTCCGTGGAGCCTCTGTTAGGAGTCTCAACACAGAAACCAGCCAGATATCCCTCCGGGAAGGGCCCAGCCAAGGGGTGACTCTTTTTAGGAGACCACCATAACCACCATATTAAGTGGCCCTTTTAGTCAATATCCAACTTTTTGACAAGTTTAAAGATATGACAAGGGAAATACCAAGGCCAGGTATCCATCCACAGACAGCTGTTTCGGGGTATTGCCCCTCATCAGTGTGGAGTAGGATTCTGGCTGGGTGGGAGCAATGCCTAGTAGGCCAATAAAACAAAACAATCACTGATCTCGGGGAGACCAGCCCGGAGGGATATCTGGCTGGTTTCTGTGTTGAGACTCCTAACAGAGGCTCCACGGACCTTTTTGATTTGCATATTTCCCAGGGGGCAATGTACCTAGGATTTCACTGTCTTGAGCGCCCTCGCTGGCTGCTGGCAGTGTTTTCTCTGGCTGGTCTCCCCGAGATCAGTGATTGTTTTGTTTTGTTGGTCTACTAGGCATTGCTCCCACCGAGCCAGAATCCTACTCCACACTGATGAGGGGCAATACCCCGAAACAGCTGTCTGTGGATGGATACCTGGCCTTGGTATTTCCCTTGTCATATCTTTAAACTTATCAAAAAGTTGGATATTGACTAAAAGGGCCACTTAATATGGTGGTTATGGTGGTCTCCTAAAAAGAGTCACCCCTTGGCTGGGCCCTTCCCGGAGATATATCTTGCTGGTGTCTGTGTTGAGACTCCTAACAGAGGCTCCACGGACCTTTTTGATTTGCATATTTCCCAGGGGGCAATGTACCTAGGATTTCACTGTCTTGAGCACCTTCGCTGGCTGCTGGCATTGTTTTCTCTGGCTGGTCTCCCCGAGATCAGTGATTGTTTTGTTTTGTAGGGCTCCTACCCTGGCACATGCTTAAATTGGTTTCTTTCCTCTGCTGGGGCTGCACACAGCTCCAGCCCACACACCTCTCCAACTTGAACTCTCAAACTTATCTCTCTACTTTCCCGCCCCAGGCTGTCTGAGACTCCTTGGTGGGCATCTTCCAACCACCTGGTTCTGCCCCCTGGTGTGTCCATCAAGCCCTAAGGGGGGTGACTAGGGTTTAAATGTTTGGCTGTATGTTACCTATGTGGGACAGGTGTAATGCAGGGCCCTATCTGTGACTACCTGGCCCGGCCAGGGTGTCACATGGACATCACTGATTAAGCTTCATGTAGCACCCGGTCCCAGCCCTTGCTGGCAGTGCTGCTCTCCTCACCTGACCCGGCAGACTAACGCGCCCCTTTCCTGCCCCGCGGTGTGTCACAGCCTCCTCCTGTTTCTAGGCCATGTGCAAGCCTTCTGTGAGCTGGCAGCCCATTACCTGGAAGTGATCCTTGAGGTCAGCTATTACCTTCAAGCTATTTAAGACTGCCTCCCTTTACAGGAGGTGCCTGAGCAACGTTGCCTATTAGTTATTGTGTTGCTAGTTCTCAGGTTCCATTATGCTTCTGTTTCTAGCTCAACTTGTCGTTTCCTAGTTCCAGTTTCGTGTTCCTGTAAACCTTTCTCTCATCCTAGAGCCAGCCTGCTGCCACCTCCTCTGTGCTGTCACATCTGAGCCACTACCTCTGTGCTGCCACATCTGAGCCACCACTGCTGTGCTGCCCAGTCTGAGTTACCACCTTCGTGCTGCCACATCCGAGCACACCTGCATTGGACATTAAGAGACTACTAGTCCATCAGAGCCGAGTCCACTGGTCCGGTGGCTGAGCCTGATAATCCTTGTATAGAGGTTAGCTCCAGGTTAACTCCTCCAGGGGAGTCTGGTGTACGAGCCAGTGGGTCCACTACCGGATGCTCGCCACCCCTCGTGGCTGTGGCAGTAACCGCAATCTTTGCCCCCTGATAATGTCTTGTTTGAATATCTCAGCATACACTACGGATAATTAAACATAGTGTCATCCAACAGGAAGTTGGTAAAAAAAAGCAGGGTAGATAAGGAATGGTAAGAAATTTTTAATTAAAGTAGAAAAGTATTTGGATGATAATACAGTATTAAATAGATAGACATTTAGTGTTAGATCAGTGTTAATATGAGACCACTCCTTTAAATGCCACTGCCAGTGACTTATCTCAGTAGTGTATTAAACGGAAGCAATAAAAGCTACATCCAGTCTCTGCTTTTAGAGGCAGATGACAGTTGTAAAACATGGCAGGCATACATCATGGATGAGGTGGCTAAAGTTATAATCACACTCCATACACCAACATCCGATGTGTGCGGTACATATACATTACATATTGTGTAGGTGTCATTTAACACAGAATTTGGGCTTAAAATAGTGTAGCTCAGTTTGCAGTTGTAATAATGGTGAGAGTAGACTATCTTAAGTTTAGATGCAGAGCCCTATCCTTCTATATAAGCCCTATCTGAGAGCCAGTAGCAGTCTAATACCTATGACCTTCCATGTCTATTTATCCTACCAACAAATATTATTCATTTAAAATATGCAAACAAATCTAAATAGCTACAATAAGTCCTTCTTAGCGTACATGCCAACAATTAGGAATAGCAGAATTTTGGAAGACGTGTGTTTTCGCTGCATCCAAAACATTGTATTGTACAGTAGAAACACAGTGGACGGAATTTAGGCTATGTGCGCATGTTGCGTTTTTTCCCCGCGTTAACGCTGTGTTTTGAACTGCAGTGTTTCAGTGCCAAATTGCATGCGTTCTGCTTCCCCTGCAAAGTCTATGAGAAGTCCGAAAATTCAATGCGCATGCTGCCTTTTTAAACGCAGCGTTTTGGATGGCAAAAATTGCTGCGGAAAAAAAAGCAGCATGTCACTTCTTTTGTGCAATGTAACTGCGTTCTCCACTCATTGAAATCAATGATGTGGGTCAAAACGCAACCAAAATGCACTTGGACTGTATTTTTGTTGCGTTCCGAATGCTTTTTTGACAAGCAAAACGCAGGTCTTTTCAGTCTCTCTCTGTCGATGTCGGTGAATCTCCCTCTGTCTGTCGGTCGGTCTCTTTCTCTGTCAGTTGGTCGTTCTGTCTGTCTCTCTCTCTCTGTCTGTCGGTCTCTCTTTCTGTCTGTCCCTCTCTCTGTCCGTCGGTCGGTCTCTCTCCCTCTCTCATACTCACCGATCCCCGATCACCAGCGCGGCGCTGCACGGCTGTCACAAAGCTCCAGCGGCTGTTTCTCTTTTGAAAATGCTGGCCGCTCATTATTCAATCTCGTATTCCCTGCTTTCCCTGCCCACCGGCGCCTATGATTGGTTGCAGTCAGACACACCCCCACGCTACGTGACAGCTGTCTCACTACAACCAATCACACCCGCCGGTGGGCGGGTCTATATCGTACAGTAAAATAAATAAATAAATTAAAAAAATGACGTGCGGTCCCCCCCAATTTTGATACCAGCCAGGGAAAAGCCACATGGCTGAAGGCTGGTATTACCAGGATGGGAAGCTCCACGTTATGGGGATCCCTCCAGCCTAATAATATCAGCCAGCAGCCGCCCGGAATTGCCGCATCCATTACATTTAGTTCATCCGAGTTCATTCTCATCGCGCGACTGTGTCTGCTGTCAGCGGGCATGTAGCAGAGCTCAATGCCGTGGGACCGCAAAAAATTCATCCAAAACACATGCAAAATGCATGCAAAACGTATGCAAATGCATCCAAAATGCATGCGTTTTGGATATATTTTTTTGCCAAACGCAGTGTTTACAGTTCTGAGGGTGCGTTCTTTTCCGCACTGCTCAGAACGCAACGTGCGCACATACCCTTATAGAACTCTGTTTATCACTGTGCTGCTTTTTCCCGCAGCACATGTGGTGCAGCTTTCTGAGATGTAGCATTTCAATTTATGCTTGCGGAGATGCAAGTGTTCTCAGCAGGGAGATCACAGCAAAAGTCTGCAGTGCCCAGAACCCTGATCATGGGCTCCTGTAGAGAACACTCGCGGTCTCATCAGGAGAAGACAAGCTGCATCCAGGACACAGCATGTGCAGATCATATCCTTAGATTGTGCGCTCACAATGAGTTTTTAATGAGCTTTGATTCTGTGTATTTTCACTGTATCAAAAACGCGGTGTCCTAAAGTTCCAGAAAAGTAGATAGAATTTATTGAAATAGTATGTACTTTGTTTGCTAAAACTGACCTGTGTTGAATGTTTCTTATTCGCAACATGTTAAATTCTCTTCTGGCTGAGTTCTATGTGCAGATTTCACCCATACACTTAATTTAGATGTGGAAAAATGCAAATTAAAAAACACATGCATTTTTTGAGCGTTTCCACACAAAAGCTATTGTGCTAAACTCACCCCCTTTGCGTGACTCCTGGGTCCGTGATCTCTTGGATCCAGTGATGTCATATCAAGTGAGTCAAGACCCAGTCTCCCTGAGTAAAGGGGCTGTGGGCAGCATTTCACCGCTCATCACAGCCCAGCATAGTCCATCATCTCCCTGCTCCCTCCTCCTTCACTGCAGAGCATGCAAGCAGTAGACACGCTGGGCTGTGATGAGCGGTGAAGTGTCATCCACAGTTGTGATTCACTAAGACTGGGACTGGCCACGGTGATGTCAGGTGAATAGGAAATCGATGTGACATCCCCGGATCCCTGAGATCACGGAGCCCGGGGGTCAAGCGATGGGGGTGAGTGGATCGCAATAGCACCACTCACAGGCACTATTGGCAACACAAGGTGTTTGAGAGAAACATTGTTTTTCAACATAATATCGCTGTGGTGAATAATGAGTTTGGGTCAACAACTTCTTTAATTTTCACTGTTAGATCTGCCAACACATCACAATTTTTGTCAATGTTATACCATCTTCCAGTGTTATTTTCCTTCCATCTCAATATGTCCAGCTGATTTATTGAATGATGGTTACAAAATGCTACAAAATTTTCCAAGCTGACCTTCACAATTTCAGAAAACCACCTGAGAACAAGAGTATCCATGCAATGTGACAAAAGGATTTGATCAATGTGCCTACTGGGCATATATGACTGCTGGAGCTGGGCAGGGCCGGCGTCAGCACACGGCAAACCCGGTCAAATGCCGGGGCCCTGGGCTGCCGGGGGGGCCCACTCGCGGTGGCAGGAGTGGCTTACCGCTACTCAGGGGGGTCCGGTGCCCACGCTGTCACCAGCCTCCCCCCGCTGAGGATCACATTTTCAATTGTATCGACATCGCAGGTGCTGATACAATTGAAACCAATGATGAGAGAAAGAGCAGCGCGCTCCCTTTCTTATCCTTCTCCCCGCTGTGACTGTCGGCACTCTGAGCCTCTGACAGCCCTGCAGTGGAGCGCGGTGACGTCACCACTGCGCACCTGTAGTGAGGTCAGAGTAAAAGCAGTGGACACGCTGAGGAAACCGGAGCAGCGGAGAAACGACGAAAAATGAGTATGTACTAGTCACTGTGGCCAGATGACCATGGGGGCTGTATACTACATGAAGGTGGCTAATACTATTTGGGTCTGTACTGTGCTATATGGGGTTGTGCACTACACGAAGGTGCCTAATGCTATCTGGGTCTGTACTGTGCTATATATGGCTATATACTATATGAAGGTGCCTAATGCTATCTGGGTCTGTACTGTGCTATATACGGGCTGTGCATAACATGAAGGTGCCTGATGTTATCTCGGTCTGTACTGTGCTATATATGGCTGTATACTACATGAAGGTGCCTAATACTATCTGAGTCTGTACTGTGCTCTATGGGGCTGTATACTACATTAAGGTGCCTAATACTATCTGGGTCTGTACTGTGCTATATGGGGCTGTATACTACATGTAGGTGCCTAATACTATCTGGGTCTGCACTGTACTATATAGGGGCTGTGCACTACATGAGGGAGCCTAATGCTATCTGGGTCTGCATTGTGCTATATAGGGGCTGTATACTACATGAAGGTGCCTAATGCTATCTGGGTCTGCATTGTGCTATATGCGGGCTGTATACTACATGAGGGTGCCTAATGCTCTCTGGTAGTAGGAATAAAGCTGGGCTCAACTGTTTATATGGGGGAGGTGCTATAAAGGAAAAAATCTACAGATACTGTGATGAATCCCAAGCACTCAGTCAGATATAATGCAAAAGTGTTTTATTTGTGGATTGTAAGCAAAAAGAAAAAGAGCCACTACCAGTAGAGCAAAGCCATGCCAACGTTTCGGCCTGTGTTAGGCCTTTGTCAAGGTCCTGCCTATAAGAAATGATAGAGATTATTTACACGCCAAAAGTGACATCATAACAAATTTTTTTTACATATTTACAGATAATGTATATACACATACTTTTGTGAGAGACCAATGAGTATGGACGAGTTAGACGTACACAGATTCTATCGTAGGTAGGGCGTTTTTACTTTTCAGGCGTAGTTCGCTAAACGGAGAAGAGGAAAATTTTTAGCACCAAAGGTACAGTATAAAGAAGCCATATAGAAGGCACAAGCTTGCGTTGGTATAATCGCAGAATCAAAAAGGCATACCAATAGTTAAATAACAATGTTACAAAGACATAGCATGTAAATGCGAGCAGACCGTCTGATAGTGGGGGGATGAAATCGTATTAACAGCGTCTTAGTGAGCAATCACAGATAGTGGGACAAATAACATTGGAATAGGCGTCATTGTAATACTGTGAGTCCAGGAGGCAGTAACCAGGAGGAGGTATCCTACTAGACAATGGATAAGCTAGTAAGGAAGCATTGTAATAAGGTTACCATCCAGCCTATGATAGGCATGAACGGACATATGGATGGCTACAAATAGGTTTGTGTCAGAATTTAGCGTCATGATGTATAAGCATCTTATGGGAGACATGAGGCCACATGAGAGAACACAACATACCCAGAGTCAGGGAGAAGCGAGAAGCTAATGGTGAGGTAGAGGAGGTGCCTGAGAAAAAAGGGAAAATAAGAGAATGCTCAGTGGCTGTATCAAGAAAAGCCAAATACAGGTATGCAGTATACAAGGCAGAGCATGTCAGTATATAGCAGAGTGTATAATAAGGCAGGATTTTACCTTTAGGGCAAATGGCATGGGGACGGGGTCCCAGAGAAAAACCAAATACAGGTATGCAGTATACAAGGTAGAGCATGTAAGTATATAGCAGAGTGTATAATAAGGCAGGATTTTACCTTTAGGGCATATGGCATGGGGACGGGGTCCCAGAGGAGCAGGCAGGAGGCATGTGGCGCTGTGGTGTGTTGAAGAGCGACTGTTTAAAGGATGGCCGGCACTTCCTGGTGTGAGTGATGTGCGTCACTGCGCATGCGCGCGTGACGTCAGCGGTGATGCGAGCGCGCGTCTGCGCATGCGTGACGCGTCATCAAAGAGGGAAGGACAGAACTATGGATGGGCGGTGTGTGTGTGCGTGTACTGTGCGCGCGCGTGCGCGCAACGTGTCGTCAGAGGGGGGAGAACAGAATCATAGATGGGCGGTGTGTATGTGTGTATTCAGCGCGCGTGTGCGCGCTGCGTCATGAAGGGGGGAAGGACAGAACAATGAACGGGCGGTGTATATATGTGTATTATGCGCGTGTGCGCTGCGTCATCAAGGGGGCAGGTTGAGAAAACTCTGGATTGGGCTAATGCATATATGTGGAACATCAGTGAATATGTAGGAGACATCCTGCATAGGGCATAAACTGAGGGGTGGACCTATGGAGTGTGTATAAGAAGGGGTAAAGAATGAGAGAGATAAGATAAACAGCTACTGTGGAGATGTGTATATGTCTGGTTTAGGGGAATGAAGCAAGAAGGGAAGTGTAGAGAGAGGATATGGGGGAGTTGTGGAAGTGCGACTATGGGAAAGGGCAGATAGATGTAGAGGAATAGTGGGTGTGTATGAGTGGGGTGAAGAAGGAATTATGTATAAATGTAGACCATGTCAATCAGGAGACGTGGGATGGATGTATGTTGACTGAGGCTCAGGGGATGGGGGTCACTATATATAGAGAGTCACCAAGGCGTGTAGTGTGACAAGTGTGTGAACCTGGAGGAACAGCAACCTGAAAAGTAATGGGTTAGAGATGCTACCTTATAGAAAGGTGGTGCCTATAAGGAAAGTGTGAGGAATGGATCCTGCCAGTGAAAAGGGTGTTTTTTTTCCTTTATAGCACCTCCCCCATATAAACAGTTGAGCCCAGCTTTATTCCTACTATAATGCTATCTGAGTCTGCACTGTGTTATATAGGGGCTGTATACTACATGAAGGTGCCTAATGCTATCTGGGTCTGCATTGTGCTCTATGCGGGCTGTATACTACATGAAGGTGCTTAATGCTATCTGGGTCTGCACTGTGTTATATGCGGGCTGTATACTATATGAGGGTGCCTAATGTTATATGGGTCTACATTGTGCTATATGATGACTGCTTAATGTTATATGGGGGCTGCATAGTGCCATATGGGGGCTGCATAATGCCATATGGGGGCTGCATAGTGCAATATGAGAGCTGCAAAATGTTACATGGGGCTACATAATACTATATAGAGGACTATGGGGGCTTCATAACACTATATGGAGGAATATGGAGGCTGCATATGTGTCGCCCCAGGGATGCTGATTCTCTTTGGGGACGCCACAGGGCTTCTTCAGTATGGCAACAGATACTGTTAGTGTTGTATATGTCATGACGCCACTCACGGCTTGCGGTCAGGGATGTGGATGACCGCCACTGCATATTTTACGAGCATCCTGGGCTGATGGGGTCTGCAGTCAGATGATGTAGCCTCCCGTGAGCGAGGCAGGCCCCGGGGGCTCGGGTGAGCAGAGTAGCGGGTCCGTAATAACACAGGCTGAGTCCAAAAGTCTTTTTAACTAGTTTTTACTCACTTTGATGTTGTTGTGAGCTGACCCAGGCGTTGCTGTGATAAACCAGGAAGGACCAGGGGCTCCTTTGGGCCAGTCTGAGGGTAACCCGTTAGCTCACCTTCCTAGCACTTCTGTGTTCGGATAACGTCCTGACCTGGAGTACCATGGGGGTCTATCCAGGGAGTCGCTACTGCCTTTTCTCCCCTGTGTTTGGCCCATTTGCCGGCAGTGTAGACCAGGTGAGATGGCTTCAAGCTCTGTCTCCTTATGGGTCCCTGCATTGCTGCTGAGGCTCGGACTCTGTGAGGTTGGTGAGGTACCTGTAGTTCCCCTCACCGGCAGTTTTAGCAGGTCGTTAAACTGGAGTCTGCCCTAGACACCAGGAGCACCTCTTTACTCTGACTACCAGGTGACCGTTCTCCCCCGCTAACTGTCACTACACTGCACAGGGTCTGACTAGTGTGAGCGCGCGTATCTGCCTCGCGACTTCCACGCTCCACCACCAGACTGGCTCTCCTCTCTTCCTGACAACTTCTGCACTTTAGCTCTCAGCCTCTCCGCTCCACCCCTTGATGGGATTTGAAAGCTAGCCCCCTCTGGAGACTACCCAAGGGTCCCATCTACTGGTGTGGGAGACCTGGTTGCTATGTGTCTGTGCGTACACACCTCATTCTGGCCCTTAGGATTACCTGGAAGTACTGTCCCAGCATGGGTGCAGTACTCAGTGGTGCCTGACCGGGTCAGGGGCGCCACACATACTACTATAACCCCAGAGTTGTATGTCCCCTCCACCCCGGTGCTGTATACCCCCCCAGAGCTGTATACCCCCACAACTGCAAGTAACCCCCCACCTCATAGCTTTTTGTCCCCCCACCCCAGAGCCACTGCCCCCCTTTAGAGCTGTATACCCCCCATTGCTGTATACCCCTTTCCTCAGTAATATGTATGCCCCCCAGTAATGTGAATATTCCCAACCTCTTTTGTGATGTATATACAGCAGTGTTAGTGTTCTCTATGTGCGGCCATGTCTGTTAGTGACTGCCACCAATTAGCGTGGCACCGACACATGCCCAGGAGGAGCTGGATGGACACAAGCGGGGGAGGTGAATGAGGCCTTTGCCGGCTTCCCAATATTAGAAATATCGCTGTGTCTGTGTGTGCATGTACGATCTGTATCTATGTATGTCAGTGTATATGACTGTGTCTAGATTTATGTTTGTTTATATGTGTTTTTGTGCATTTCTCTTTAAATATATATGTGTACGTATGCCTGTATATGTATGTATCTGTACATGTATATGTGTGGATGGGGTCCACTGAGACTCTTTCGCTCAGATCCCACAAAAACCTGGAGCCGGCCCTGGTGCTTGGCACATTATATACATCTTCTAAAAGGGAATAAAAGGAACAAATATATATCAACAATATTTAGAAATTGGATTTCTTTTTAAACATTCGTATTAAAGGGAACCTGTCACCACTTTTTTAGGCCTATAAGCTGAGGCCACCACCACCGGGCTCTTATACACAGCATTCTAACATGCTGTATATATGAGCCCGAGCTTGGAGTATAACATAAAAACACTTTATAATACTTACCTAATGGTCGCGCGGTGGGCCTTGTGGGCGTCTCCATTATCCGGTGCAGATCAAAGTGTAGGAAAAAAAAAAAAAAGGGTTTTCAGCTCACCAGTTTGTTGAAAATTCAGCTGGATGAAAGCTCCTGGACGGTGCTCAGTAGAACAAGGGAGGCTGTAGAACAATCAAAGTAAGGAGGTGCTCCGGCACAAAACATCCATGCAGACAGAATTGTTAGAGATTAAAAAAAATCTTTAATTTCTAATAGTTAAAAAACATGGTGAGGATAAAATTTCCTATGAGATCACAGTGTGCCTGCTCAGGACCTGAATGCCGGCGAGTGTATATGACGTCGGACCCGTCATGAACCGGGCCTAGAGAAGGAGATCAAAGATGGATAAAAGATGCGGTGCCGGGAATCGGACAACGGAGACGTCCATTAGGCCCACTGTGAAACCGTTAGGTAAGTATTATAAAGTGTTTTTTATGTTATACTCCCAGCCTGGGCTCTTATATACAGCATGTTAGAATGCTGTATATAAGAGCCCGGTGGTGGTGGCCGCAGCTTATGTGCCGAAAAAGTGGTGACAGGTTCCCTTTAAAAATATGTTTTTGTGTGTGATCTAACTCAGTAAAATATTACTAATATTTAGGAAAAAGCCTTTAACCTTGTAATCATACTCTGAACTGGTAAAGAGTGTTTTGACATTGAGAATCGCAGCTTTGATCTGTGACCCAACATGAATAAATCAAAAACTGGAACATTGTATTTATAACAAGACTTTTTTTTAGCTTCTGTTACTTTACTATTGAATTTTGGCATTAAATTCCAATTATATTTCATAATAAAATTGTGTTTTATGCACATTATACACAACATGATGCAAACTTTAAAATATTTAATGGGGTTCCATAAAATAAAACAGGATTTTCCTTAATAAAACACGTATTTTACCTTGTAAAGGGATATTTTGAATTATTTTATATGGAGTTTAGAGTTATTTAAAACATACCCTCTGTTTTATTTGATGTTCTCTTTTATTACAATGTTCAAAGAAGAAAGACATTCTAAGATGCCACTTACAGAAAAAAAAATAAATATCAAACGCATTACAAAAAGAGCTTTAAAATATTCCAGTTTTGCATTCAAGCCTTTGCACAATAAAATCACACTTTTAAATTTTCTTTGTTGTTTTCTTTTAATTCAGTGAAATTAATCTTAGATGTAGATGCCTTATTTGCATTAATTAAAACTCTGCCATAGAAGCTCAGTTTAATTGCAATCAAATTTGCTTAATTATGCATGGCAAGAGATTCCCAAAAGACAAAGGTTTTAGTAAAGAATTTTGTTTTTTACAGTGACAAAATAAATTGAAAATGTCATTTTTTTATGTTTTATGTAAGACTTTTAAATAATATGTGAAGCACCTTATATCTTTTATGTACAGCAATGTTATTGCTTTGGCAATTATAACAATCTACATTTTTCATTGTTAATTGTGGGTGTCAGCCTCATTAATTTTAATTTAAAGACCGTAATGAAATTAACACAAATTGTGCTGATCTCCTAAAAGTGGCATATCTGAAAATAAGTTTTATGAAAATAGAAATCTTACGCTGCTTTTCAATAAATGATAAAAAATTGTAGAATATGTCTGGTTTACAAAATACAGTTTATAGAGGTGTTGATATGATAACGACAGCAAGAGATTGCAATCAATTACTCTGAGGGGAAGTACAATATGTAAGTCACATGCCAATGATGAAATCTGGTTTTGCCAATTTTTAGCTCTAGATCTTGGCATAATTCTTACAGTTTCAATGAACTATAAAATATATGCTTAAAACAGTCTGCAAGAAGAACTAGTGTGACTCCTCAAAACTCTCAAGGTCTTTCCCTTGGCCCACTTTCAAGTTGTCTTAACATGCAAAACTACCGATAAAAGTGCAGAATAGGTTCTTACCAGGCACAGGAATTGAAGAAATCAGGCAAATACACTCACCTATTAGGGTTGTGTCAGTCACAACTCCTGAGAATGCTGAAGAAATAGTGGCTTCCGCAGCTCCGGGTGTGTAGAATCCAGTGCTAGAGTAGAGAAACTAGGTGTATGCCGCACTGTCACCAGAAGGTCCAGGCATTAATTATTTTAAAGTTCTTTTATTCAGGTCAATGCGTTTCAGAGAGCTCAGTCTCCTTCATCAGGACATTCAAAAAGATTTTTCTTGAATGTCCTGATGAAGGAGACTGAGCTCTCTGAAATGTATTGACCTGAATAAAAGAACCTTAAAATAGTCAACATCTGGACTTTCTGGTGACAGCATGGCATACACCCGGTTTCTCTACTCTAGCACTAAATTGTCTTAATGAAGAGATTAACTGGGGACCCCCCCAAGAAAAAAAAAAAAAGTAAACCATATGTACACATGTTGACACACAATATACAGTAGCTATATTTAAAATCAGAATCAGAAAAAAAAATAATTTTTTTTTTGTTGATCAAACGCCTTTGAGGCAGGACTTGAGGTTTCAGTACCTATTAAAAATATGAGCTCAGAATGTAACTTTCCCCACTGCTTTACAATCCCCACCAACTACACAAGTCTTTAATAGCCATCCAAGGACAGTTCCTATCTTCCATTTTCATTAGAAAGCAATGTCAAAATGTAAGCAATCACTTGAGTGCAAGAATCTGTTCAAGACCCTTAAGTGATCAGTAACAACTCTAGATGAATGAATTGATTCTATGTGAATCAAATTCATGTAAAATTTTCTGAAATCCTAATTTGGACAAATTGCAATAATGTATGCTTCAATTTTATACATTTGAAAAGATATCATCATCCACATAAGGCTGATATGACCTTAGTTAGGACTATACTGGCTTGCCCTGAGTGCCTTCCAGTAACACAGGTCTGCAAAAAATTTTTTTTCGAGAGCTGCTTTGGTTATTCCACGTAATCTTTATGTTTTTGAGTGCGCTGAATCTGAAAATGATCTCCGTTTTGTCATAGGACATCACGTTTTCTGACAATTTAAGTAACTATGTTAAATAAGACAATACCTCAAAATAAATGAAAATAGACTCACAAAATTATTTTTTTTTATTACAAATGTTTCATGAAAATCATTTTTTTAACTGCAATGAGCTCACTAACACACACTAAAATCGATTCTTCTTCCCTGTGAGGCTTCCCTTGGTACATTTATGCTTGTGAGTAGCATTTGTAATGTCTCTCTGAAGCGTCCAACAGTAGTCTGCCATCATTGTAATGCTCCATCTTCCCTGGTAGCTTCTTTCCATCTCTTTAATGTCCTGGTGGAATCGTTCACCTTGCTCTTCACTCACAGCTCCCAAATTTTCAGGAAAGTTGTCAAGGTGGGAATGGAGGAAATGCACTTTCAAACTCATCAGGCAACCTAAAGATTGAAATGCTTTCAGCATTCGTCCGACGATTTGTTTGTAGTCAGGGTCTTTGTTATTGCCTAAAAATTTCTCTATGACCTCTTTAAATGCAATCCACCCTTCTTTTTGAGGATGTGTCATGGTATTGATAAACTCTTGATCAGCTATAAGCCTTCTAATGTCTGGTCCAACAAACACACCTTCCTTCAATTTTGCCTCCGAGAGGCCTGGAAACTTGGCGACCAAGTATTTGAAGCATTCTCCATCTTTTGGAAGTGATTTTACGAATTGCTTCATCAATCCCAATTTGATGTGGAGAGGTGGTAGAAGAACTTTATGGGGAGGAACCAAAGTTTCTCAGAGGACATTTTTTCACCAACTGTTAGCACCCTCGGCTTCCAATTCTTCTTTGTCCAGTGATTTTGTCGGTCTCGACTGTCCCATAGACACAGAAAACAAGGGTATTTGGTATACCCAGCTTGTTGCCCGAGCAGCATGCACAAGACTTTCAAATCCCCGCACACTTCCAACCGTGGTCTTCATTTTTAAGTTTACGAAGAACCAATTCCAACTTCTTGTAGGTTTCCTTGAGGTGTACGGAATCACCTACAGGGATGGAAGCATAAAAACTGCCGCTGTGGAGTAAAACTGCTTGGAGACTTCTTTTTGAAGAATCTATAAAAAGACGCCATTGCGCTGAATCATATTGGATTTTGAATTGATCCATCAAACCTTCGACATCGATGCAATAAACCAACTTATCTTCCTGGGCAAAGTAAGGAATGAACTCGTCTTCACGATGTCTGAACCATGAAAAAGACACTCCTGGTAACAATAAATTCTTGCTTTTGAGCCTTGAGCTGAGTAACTCAGCGGCATCTTTGGGAAGATTTAAGTCTCTTACCAAATCATTCATCTCCTCCTGGGAAAACAATTTTGGTCTTGTATCATCTTCAAAGTCAGAACTTGATTCATCTGGTTCAGGTATGACTCCACCTTCATCGGACATAGTTATCTGTTCCAAGGTTGCAGGGGCCTTGGGTACTGATATATCTGTGCCATGGGGGATGGGATGAATTGCTGAGTGAATATTGGGGTATGAAATGGAATGCTTCCATTTTGAATTATACCCTTTCACATCGCATGAACAAAAGTAACAATCGTCACTATGGTTCTTTTGCTCTCGCCATACCATAGGAATCCCATAACGGAAAGCTTTTTTCTTACCCTTGAACCAATTTCGGAGGTCCTCAATACACAGTTTGCACACTTTATGAGACGTGCAAGCTTTATCTTGATCTCCAAGCTTTAGTCCGAAATATGCGAAGTATACTTTTTTCACAAAGCCTGTAATATTCAGCTGTTGCTTCAACACTGTATATTCTCCACAAATGTAACAGAAACTGTCAGGCGAATTAATACACTTCCGCTGAGCCATAATGCTAATTTTGTGAAACATGGTTGAATATGAAGAGCTAACACGAACTGAGATTACAAAAGTGTGAACAGGAGAGAAAAAAGATAAAACAATTGAAACAAGCCCGGGCATGTCAGAGCCCGCTCATTCAGCTTGCAAAATGTTGATGCTGGCTTCATTAGCTCACTCTGAAAGTTCTTTTCTTTGAAAGTTATATTTTTTTGGCATTATATATCTTCAATGCATTGATGTGAATTATTAATTTTGACTTTCAAAACCTTACAAAAAAAAAAAGACAAAAATTATGAAAAATTTACTAACGTTGAAGAGAATTTTGCATTTTGTTGCAAATCCTGACGTCCAGGATTTTTTTCAATATTTTTTTCATTTTCAGCACACCAAAATACATGGAAATTAGATGAAAATAATCAAACAGCTTTTTCGTGGCAGACCTGTGTAATCATATCACAGTGTAGCACAATAAATCAGGAGGGACTATCATAGCTTGCATAAAAGCCAAAGCAGTGAAGGCAGCAGCTATTTTTGGATGATTTTGGATTGTGAGAAGAAATCAGAGCTCACAGGCAAGAAATAGATTTAAGAAAAGGAATCCCTAAATCATTGGACAAATACTTAGTTATTTAATTGATAAAAGGAGTGAGAAATAGGAGAGGCGCTAGGCGTAACAAATACACATTTTTTTTTCCTTCAGTCTTAATGTACTAAAAGCAGCAAGCCAGCACATTTTTTTTTTATAGAAAATGAAAATTAATAATCAGTGTCAGTCAGGGACTGTATGCTTGCTCATGACTATAATGAGGGTTTTTTTTTATTTCTTGTGCAATTCTTTTTGTGATGGGGAGGATAATTAATTTTTAAAAAACACTAAAGAAAATTCCCCAAGATCAAAATATTGGACTTCTTCAATTGCATTTTTTTAAAAAAAATATAAAAAAAAATACTAATCTTGCTTTGGCACACCTGTTTTACTAGTCCAGTTTGACAACTTTACTCACTACACCTATAGTGCGGTCAGATGCCATATTTTGCATTCTGTGCTTAGCTACATACCTAGCATTTCTTGTCATGTCCTTTTTAGGAAGGATTATATTGTTGGAAACATTTTCAAAAGCAATACTGTTTTACAAAATGTATGGTTAAATAAATAATGCAATTGAAATATAGAAAGAAAGAAAAATACCAATACCAATTCTGCTCCTAGCAGAAGTAAAAACACTACCTCTGATAACAGCTATCTGTGCAGTACTACTACAAATTTTTAGGCACAGTTGGCTTCCTTTTCCTCCAAAAAGCATTTAAGTCAGGAAGAAACGCAGGACATTATAAGGATCATGCCACAAAGCTGCCGATAGTCACATGAAATGACACACCGCCCAGACAGAGCGCCTTAGGTTCTGCTGTCAGAGACTGGCAGCGATATTTAAGAGGTGTACAGGAGTAATTGGTGCTTAGCTATGATCATAGACAAATTCTTGATGTGTATAACAACCAGCAGCCTCCGCGTTAAGGTCCCGTCACACACAGAGATAAATCTGTGGCAGATCTGCGGTTCCAGTGAAATCATGGACATATTTCACTGCAACCACAGATCTATCTCTGTGTGTGACAGGGCCTTTGAGTGTGGGCTTAACTCATTAACCAATCTCATATATGGGGACCCAATATGCACTCTACATGTATGGCAGAGGTCAGGAAGGGGTTAAAGTAAAAAAAAAAATTAGTATAAACATATTATTATATTATTACTTCCCTGAGAATCCATGGCTGTAATCGTGCATCGTTACAGCCATGGATTGTTATTGAACAGGACCCGCTGCCGTCTCCCCTTAGCCTCCTGATGACCCTCTAAAGGGAGAGGAGAAACGCGTTGAGGCCTAGCAGGCCTGGATTCCTGCTTCTCAGGGAAGTAATTCATCTTTTCTCCCTGTTATACTATATTATATAGAATATGATTGGAGCAACCTTTTCTATTTTGCAGTAATTTGCAGGGGTGTCTGTATCCCATTTTTCTTTCAGCTCCTGGGGTATAATGGGGAGATTATCTGAGCCCCTTGTGATATGACTCTAGGTGACTGTAATATACTTGTGGGGTATACCACCCTGTAACATATGTGGTTGTAAATAACTCTTATGGATCACTACCTTGCATAAAGATAATTTATTAGGAATAGAAGTCTACACGTCTTGTACAGTGCTAGTATCATGAATAGGAATTCCTGGTTGTAGATCAGTAAATTGATACCTTCTTGATCTAAGGAAAACAATACAGGGAAGAGTATTACCATTTGGGAACTCATATATATTGTACTGTGCAAGCATCACTATAGGGCTTTCCATCCCATCCCTATATCAGGGTCAAGGAGAGGGAGAGCCGACGTGGAACGGGGGCGCCCGGTAACTTATGGTGTCATACCCTCCGTTGTTAGGTAGGGATACACTACCCTTATAGGGCTATATTAGTTTCCCTTCCCTTTCCTAAAGTGAGTGTGTATATAAAATTCCTTGGTTATTTACAAGGATATCGTGATCCATTCTCGTTTGTGTGTCTGTTTGTGGGTACATTTTAATGAATATTAATAAAAATTGCACATTTTAAAATAGGGTTGAGATTACATGTTAGTCCCTTTTTGAGCACTCTACCCATCTATTTAACTCTGTTAGTTCTTGGGTTCTTGGAAGGTGAGAGATCAGCCTAAAACTACACTGGGGGAACTTGTTAATGATCTCAAGACAGCTGGGACCACTGTCACCAAGAAAACAATTGGTAACACATTACGCCATATTGGATTAAAATCCTGCAGTGCTTGCAAAGTCCCACTGCTCAAGAAGGCACATGTGCATTCGGCCCGTCTGAAGTTTGCCAGTGAACACCTGGATGATTCTGAGAGTGATTGAGAGAAGGTGCTGTGGTCAGATGAGACAAAAATTGAGCTCTTTGGCCTTAACTCAACTTGCCGTGTTTAGAGAAAAAGAAATGCTGCCTATGACCCAAAGAACACTGTCCACACTGTCCAGCATAGAGGTAGAAACATTATGTTTTGGGGTTGTATCTCTGTTAAGGACACAGAACTCTTTCACAGCATCAATGAGACAATGGATGGAGTCATGTACCGTAAATCCTGACTTACAACCTCCTTCCCTCCACCAGGACATTAAAAATGGGTCGTGGCTGGGTCTTCGAGCATGACAGTGACCCAAAACATACAACCAAGGCAACAAAGGAGTGGCTCAAAAAGAAGTACATTATGGTCATGGAGTGGCCTAGCCAGTCTCCAGACCTTAATCCTAGAAAATGTATGGAGGGAGCTGAAGCTCCAAGTTGCCAAGCAACAGCCTCAAAATCATAATGATTTAGAGATGATCTGCAAGGAGTAGTGGACCAAAATTCCTCCTGACGTGCGCAAACCTCATCATCAACTACAAAAAAAATCTGACTGCTGTGCTTGTCAACAAGGGTAAACCAAGTATTGTCTTGTTTGCCACAGGGATCAAATACTTATTTCTCTCTGCAAAATGCTAATTAATTTTTAGAAAAAATACAATGTGATTTTTTGGATTTTATTTCTGATATTTTATCTCTCCCTGTTAAAATTACCTACCCTTAAAATTATAGACTGTTTATGTCTTTGTCAGTGGGCAAAGTTACAAAATCAGCAAGGGATCAAATAATTATTTCCTACACTGTACATTTAATTTTTAATGTTCTCTTCCAGTGAATTAATACGTCCTAGTCAATGTGATGGACACAATAGTACTTACCTTGTTACTGGACTCAGCTATGATAACTATACAGGTTTACTTTCCATAAACCTAAGTGTCCAGCACTTGGTCCAGTTAGATTTGCATCCACTAGAAGTAATGTAAAGGTTCAAACTGATTGACTGCAAGAAATGCTGCAAAATATGACTGTCACAAAATTGGATAACATTTCACTATAAAATGAATGGATGGCCATTTTAAGTATCCATTTAACTTTTTGTTTGCTTGGCAGTGCACCACACAATCTCATGTACTGCCTGGGCATTGTGTCTATTACATGTGCAAAAAAATGTGATCATCAATGATGGATGTCGGTGGGAGAAACAGAATTTGCTCAATGCATTGAAGATGAATGGCATCTATTAACATATCATACATTTCTCAGGTGGGAAGACCACTTACAAGTACATTGATTTACCCTTACCAAATATTATTTTGCTGTTTTTATCTCATTACACTTACAGTGAGCTTCTCAGTAATTCTAACACTGTGCAAGAAGAGGTAGTGGGGAATAAGAAAGTGTAAAATATGTAAAATGCCTAGTACATCACCATCCACTACATCATTACTCCAAATTTCTGCTTTCACTGATATGCAAATTAAATTTCCTCTTCATCGTGCCCCTTTTTGATTGACATTAGAAAGCAGATGTGACAATATGCATAAGAGCATCTGTGGTATCCCACAAAGTGGTCATCTTCTTGGGATACCAGAAATATAGAGTATTTAGCACAAATGTAATATTCTATGTATATTAAGTACTTTAGGATATTGTGAAAACCTACTGACAGGCAGCACTCAGAGGGTTAAGTTTCCCCTGTGCAGTCATCCAATGACTGCAGTGGTAGGAGTCCTATGCAGGGGGGAGGAGCTAACTACGACTACGCGTGGAAGGATAGGGTCGGCTGGGAGACGGCAATTGAGAGGAAATAGAGGGAGTTGACGTCCTCCATTTTGTGAGTAGTTTTTCTAGAGCATCGCGAGAAGAAAAGCTGCCCCTCAGAGGTCTGCCTGTCTGGTGTGGTTGAATTTACCACAGTATGTGTAGAAAACACTGACCAGCTGTCATCTGTAAATAGTTGTCTATATCACCAGTAAAGAGACTGTTCATCACCGAAGCGGAGTTGTTTTATGATTAAATATTAACAACAACAATAACAACTATTACCACCATCAGACTCAACCGTGTCCCACACGAGGATACCACAACTTTTGGCGTCACGAACAGGATGTTACCTCTGTGCCTCATATGCCCTGAAGAGAGTAGTAATATATGCTATTGATATTGAAGGACATTGATGAGAAAATTACCTTAGAGTCAGGAAGTGCCAGTCTTTACTGCCTTAAAGAATTTGTACTGCGCCACAGCTGTTGTTGAAAGAAGAGACTGTACACATGCCAGTGGCTGCTTTACTGGGAAAAGTGACATCCATTCTTCCTAAGCTGAAATTCCCTCCATTGCACCCCAACAAAGATGGGAGAGGCAGGCAACAGCGAGGACGGTAAGAACTACTGCATCACACATACAGTGCTGTACACATGTCTTCAGGAGAGGAGAGCGAAGTGACGAGCTGCAGCCCATCTATTGCTATGGCTCAAACAATGCCATTAACAATGCCTTACTACTTTGGGGCACCCTGGCTCCCCAGCTATAGTGGAGAACCACATACATTAACCGACTTTAAAGAGAAAATGCAGGCAATATTCAGATTGTACCCAGTCAGCCCGGAACAATAAATTGAGTTACTGATTGGTCAGCTAGGGGGCGCTGCACTAAGGGAAGTTAAATCTTGGCCTTGTAGTGTAAAGAAAACTGCTGAAGAAATATTAGACAGGTTAAAAGTTATATTTGAAACAAGAACCCTGTCAGAGTTAAAGATGTGATCCTTTGGAAAAAAAGCAGCAGTCTCATGAATCTTTAAGAGATTTTGCCCTCAGTTTACAGGAAGCTTGGCATATCCTTAAGCAGGCTGATCCATCTGAAGCTATAAATGTTGATCAAATTTTAAAGCAACAATTTATTGAAGGTGTAATATCTGACTCTACAAAGTTACAGTTGAGAATGCTGGCACTACAACATCCCAATAATGATTTTTTGGATTTTAAAGAGACTGCCGTAAAAGTATTGAGTCCCAAGGATGCATATAAAGGTGTGAATGACCAAGAACATGCTGTATCTGCCTGTGCCAAACCTGTCGTTGTTCAGTGTGCTCCCCAGCAGATACAAGACCCTACTGAAGAGCTTCGTGATCAAGTTGCGGAACTAACTAAAAGTCTCGCAATCCTATGCAAAGAAGTAAAGGAGCTGAAACACCAACCCAATCAAGAGGACAATCCTTTCTTTATCCGGAAGTTACAATCCAACAGTCCCCGGGACAACTACTACCGGACAGGTAGGAGACCTACTGACAGATTTGATTCCCTAGGTCAGCCGATTTGCCGCAGATGCAATCGTAGTGGCCATATAGAAAGAGAATGCCAGCCTTTAAACTCGAGTTTCCTGAGGCCAAGGACCGACCGTTAGGGGAAGAATGCATAGGTCCAGATTATCCTGACTGGGGCCTAAAATATGTTGGGTACCGCCCCATCATTCCAATCACACTAGATGGAATCCCCTTTCCAGCACTACTCGACACTGGCTCACAAGTTACCACCCTCCAGCTACCACAATATAAAGGATACTGAAAACAGACCAGCTAGCAAAAATGACCTCCGCTGACCTTAACATTATAGCTAGTAATGGACAACCTGTTCCTCAAGTGGGCCACTGGAAGCTACCTTAAAAGTTGTCAGAACTAAGTTACCTCACCAATGCATTATTGTAGTAAATACAGGAGAAAAAAACTTTTTTCCTCCTGTGGTCTTGGGAATGAACATATTACAAAATTGTTTTGACGAAGTAATCGAAGGCATGACTTATGCACTTAATGCTGCTTCCCCCAAGAAGAAGAGAACTATTCAGAAAACGATTTGTATACTCATTAGCCATCAGAAATTCACTAATTCCAGATGAGAGATAGGCTCTGCCAGGATTATGGACTCAAGGCCTGTGGTTCTCTAACCCCATACAGAAACTATGGTGTGGTGTAAAACGAAGATGGGTCTACAGGGTCAGAACTATGAAGTCCTGATTGAACCAGTGGAATATAAAGATGATACAGTCATTGTAGCTTCAAGAACTCTAGCTAATGTAACTCACGGTTGAGTACCGGTGCTTCTCATAAACTGCAGTGACCAAGCTGTGACCCTGCGCAAATATACTACTGTAGCCAAAGTGAGTGGGCTTAATTATGAAGATATCCTCCAAGTGTCTCAATATTCTTCCCAAGTGGAAAATTCTCCAAGTCCAGAAACGAAAGGAAGAGTGGTGGCAAGAGCTAGACATAGGTCCCCCCTCACACAAAAGGAAGATGCTCTGAGAGTTGTCAAAGAGTACCAACATATATTCAGCAAGTCATCTTTTGACTCTGGAAGAGTCAGTACAATCAAACATTTCATCCCCACTGGCTCCCATCCTGCAATCAAAGAAAAGTACCGACCTATACCTCCATCCATGTATCAGCCAGTGAAGAGAATGATACAAGAAATGAAAGATGCTGATGTGATTAAAGACAGTCGAAGTCCTTGGGCCGCACCAATTGTTCTCATCAAAAAGAAAGGTGGAAGTATTCGGTTATGTGTGGATTATCGCAAGCTCAATAACATTACCAATAAAGATGCATACCCATTGCCCAGAATAGAAGAATCTTTGACTACCATGAAATCAGCAGCCTATTTCTCCACCCTAGATCTCACCAGTGGGTACTGGCAAGTACCCATGGCTTCAGAGGACCAAACAAAGACTGCATTCACTACCCCTATGGGCTTGTCTGAATTCAACTTTATGCCGTTTGGCTTGTGTAATGCCCCTGGAACCTTTCAGAAGGTTATGGAATGCTGCTTGGGTCACAAGAATTTTGATGATGTAATAATTTACTCCAAAACTTATGAAGAGCCCCTGCAACATCTCACCGAAGTCTTTGAAGTCCTAGCCAAGCATGGCCTGAAAGTCAAACCATCCAAGTGCCATCTACTAAAATCCAAGGTCCAGGACCTGGGATACATAGTTAGTGTGGAAGGAGTTATTCCAGATCCGGAGAAGACAGCCGTAGTAAAAGACTGGCCTATCCCAACCACCATTAGAGAAGTCCGCAGATTCCTCGGATTTGCCAGCTACTATAGGAGATTCATCAAAACTTTACCCGGATTGCTGCTCCCTTACAAGAGCTCCTAAAAGGACAACAGTGTCTGAAGATGTGCAAGAGCCCCTCCATTCAGTGGATGCCAGAACTAGAACAGTCCTTCCAGGAACTTAAGGTGAAGTTAACTGAAACCTCGGTTCTTGTCTATCCAGACTACAACATCCCCTTTCATCTGTATACAGATGCCAGCCACCTGGGATTAGGTGCAGTGCTAGCCCAGGTCCAAGACAGCAAAGAAAGAGTCATCGTCTATACCAGCAGATCCCTCTGACCAACTGAAAGAAATTATCAGAACAACAGTTCATTTAAGTTGGAATTCCTTGCACTAGTGTGGGCTGTCACAGACAAATTTAAGCACTACATAGCTGCAACTCCCTTCATTGCATTCACTGTCAACAACCCATTGTCCCAGTTACATTCTGCCAAACTTGGAGCCCTTGGGCAGAGATGGGCCTCCTGCCTGGCCAACTACCAGTTTGTCCTGAAGTACAGAGCAGGTCGATCTAACACCAATGCTGATGCCCTATCTAGGCTGCCCACAACAGAAATACCCCGTTATGATGAGGACGAGTGGGAAGAAGTGGAAATGCCTGCCTTTTACTCATATGTTACCAGACAAAATGTGCAGAAAGTCCCAAAACCTCCTGTTTCTGAACCCAGCTCCAGACACTCAGTGAGCCATAATTGGGCTGAAATTCAAAAGGAAAGCCATACCTTCAGAACTTTATGGAAGTTGCTAGAATCTATACCACCAAAATTACCGGTGAGCTACAGGCAATCTAATCCAGAACTTTGTCGATTATGGCGACAGAGAAAACGTCTACAGTACCACAAAGGAGTGTTAGAATGACACACTGTGAATCCCCTCACTCATGAGAGAGTCTTCCAAATAGTTGTACCCAGACAAGATGCCAATCTCATTCTAGAGCCCTATCATGAGAAGTCCGGACACTTTGGTTGCCAAAAGACTGAAATGACAATCCGAGAATGCTTCTATTGGAAAGGAATGAGACAAGACATTGAGAAATGGTGCAGAGAATGTATCCCATGCACTCTAAGTAGCAGAAAAGGTATGGAACAAAGAGCTCCACTGCATCCCATTGAAACACATCATCCTCTGGAGCTTGTGGCCCTTGATCATGTCAAACTACAACTCAGCCGTACTGGATACCTCAATGCTCTGACCATCGTTGACCACTACACTAAATTTGTTGTGGCCGTGCCTGTTAGAGATCTGACTGCTCGAACCACTGCTGAGATGTTTTTGAAACACTTTGTGAGACCTTAGGGATATCCTGAGCAGATTCTGACAGATCAAGGTCCAGCATTTGAATCGGATTTATTCCAAAAACTGTGAGCTCTCTATGGCTGCAAGAAACTTCGCACAACCGCTTACCAGCCCCAATGCAATGGCCTGTGTGAGAGGATGAACAAAACTTTGATTGACATGATAAAGAATGTTCCATCCCAAGAAAGGAAAGAATGGCCTGAGGTACTGCAAGAGTTAAATTACTTATACAACAATAGCATTCACTGTTCCACTGGTTATACTCCATATTACTTGATGTTTAGTCGTCCAGGGAAACTGCCTGCAGACCTCCAGCTAAATATTCAAGTAGAAGCTTGCCAAAATCCCCTTCCAGAGACAGATTGGGTTGCAGACCACCAAAGACGTCTGAAAGAAGCTAATGAAATCGTAGAAGACCGCATGAAAGCTGTCCGCCAAAGGCAGAAGGATGATTTCAATGCTTCAGCCAAGGCCAAACCATTACAGGTTGGAGACAGAGTTTGGGTTAAAAAGAACTGCCACTCTCACAAGCTGGATGATCAGTGGGAATCCTGCCCTTACGTCATCAACAGTATACCGTTCCCAGGGGTGAAAGTGTACAAAATTGCCAGAGAAGATACTCAGCAAGAAAAGGTGGTTCATTGAAGCCAGATAAAAGCTTGCATTTCCCAGGAAGCTACAGTTCCTCCAGTTTATACCCCTGTTGCACCAGAGAAGGCTTCCAGGGATTCCACTATCCCACTTGTTTGGCTTCATGCACCATGTCTTCAGTTTATTATGCCAGCTCCTCCTTCTCCACGAGAGGGTGCTGACATAACTCCTGCAGTAGGTTCTCAGGGGATGCCCTCTACAGTTGAGGAGCCAGGAGCACCATCCACCTATGAAGAGGAGTCAGTACCTGCTCTACGGAGATCTGAATGACCAACCAAGGGACAGTTACCTGCTCGTTACCAAAATAATTTGTCGCTGCCTATCTGAACAGGATAGACTTTGCATGTGTGGCATGTGTGTAGAGACATACATTTGATGTGTAATAAGAGAGACTCTGGCTTATGAGAGCCTTATTACTGCTACACTGTGTCCTAGCCCTCCTAAAAAACAGCTTCGTGCAGAAAGTTTCTTTATGGTTTGTGTGCCCTGACTGCACCCAGGGACCAAGCAAAGAAGTTATAGCAGGTTAGCTATCATCCCGTTTCCCACCGAGTGGGGGTTGTTTCTACAAGGATCTTCAAGACAAATGGACTCCGTTATTATGGTTACATGCTGTTTTACTTTGCATCCAGATTTTTGTTTTTTTAGGTGTTTTTCTAGGTCTTCAAGAAGCCAAGAATAATTTAAGCAACAGTATTCATTGAAATAATTTATTTGTATGTATGTTGTTCCTTTCTGTTTTTCAGATGTGTATGTATCGGGGACGACACTCTTCAAAAGGGGAGACATGTGGTATCCCACAAAGTGGTCATCTTCTTGGGATACCAGAAATATAGAGTGTTTAGCACAAATGTAATTTTCTATATATATTAAGTACTGTAGGATATTGTGAAAACCTGCTGACAGGCAGCACTCAGAGGGTTAAGTTTCCCCTGTGCAGTCATCCAATGACTGCAGTGGTAGGAGTCCTATGCAGGGGGGAGGAGCTAACTACGACTACGCGTGGAAGGATAGGGTCGGCTGGGAGACGGCAGTTGAGAGGAAATAGAGGGAGTTGACATCCTCCATTTTGTGAGTAGTTTTTCTAGAGCATCGCGAGAAGAAAAGCTGCCCCTCAGAGGTCTGCCTGTCTGGTGTGGTTGAATTTACCACAGTATGTGTGGAAAACACTGACCAGCTGTCATCTGTAAATAGTTGTCTATATCACCAGTAAAGAGACTGTTCATCACCGAAGCGGAGTTGTTTTATGGTTAAATATTAACAACAATAACAACTATTACCACCATCAGACTCAACCGTGTCCCACACGAGGTTATCACACATCTGCTTCTAGGGTTAAGAAGTGAGTGCACTATTGGTGTGGGAAGAAAACAGGACACAAGGACTGCAAGTGTATTAATTCGCCCACTTAATCTGCATATCAGTAAAAGCAGTGGATGATACTGTAATAGGCATTTTTCATGATAGTTTGATAGTTTTAAGTTTGAAAGAAGAAATCGAGTTCAACCTATATTTTAATATGTTGACCCAAATGAAGGTAAAATCCCAATGAGGCAAATGCTAATTGCCCCATATTAGGTGAAAAATTCGTTTCTGACTAGAGATGAGAGATGTTCGAATCGAACCGATCGCCAATTTCAAATTCGAGTTGTTTTGGGCGATGTTCGAGTCGTTCGACGAACTCGAACAAATCGTTCACGTTCGACAGTTCGAGTTAACGTTCGATAACTGTTCAATCACCAAAAGCATGGCTTTTCAAAGTAAGGCTATCTGCGCATGTTGCGTATTTGCATGTGTCCTGTGTCCCCAGCACAATCCCTCTCTCTTTCCTACTCACCGATTAGGTGAACGGCTGTCACAAAGCTCCGGCGGCTTTTCTTCTTTTGAAAATGTCTGCCGCTCATTATTCAATCTCGTATTCCCTGCTTTCCCCACCCACTGGCTCCCATGATTGTTGCAGTCAGGCATGCCCCCACGCTGAGTGACAGCTGTCTCACTGCAACCAATCACAGCCGCCAGTGGGTGGGTCTATATTGTGCAGTAAAATAAATAACTAATTAAATAATTAAAAAAAAACCTGCGGTCCCTCCCAATTTTGATACCAGCCAGGATAAAGCCACACGGCTAGAGGCTGGTATTGTCAGAATGGGGAGCGCCACATTATGGGGAGCCCACCACCCTAACGATATCAGCCAGCATCCGCCCGGAATTGCCGCATCCATTAGATGCGACAGTCCCGGGACGCTACCCGGCTCATCCCGAATTGTCCTGGTGCGGTGACAATCAGGGTAATAAGGAGTTAAATAGCAGCTTATAGCCGCCACTAAGTCCTAGGTTAATCATGGCAGGCGTCTCCCCAAGATACCTTCCATGATTAACCTGTAAGTGAAAGTAAATAAACACGCACAACGAAAAATCCCTTATTTGGAATAAAAGACAAAAAAAACCCTCATTTACCACTTTATTAATCCCCAAACAACCATCCAGGTCTGAAGTAATTCACATGACGCTTTTAACTGTGCTACATGAAGCTGACAGGGAACGCCGTAGAACACAACCGCTCTCTGTCACCTCCACGTAGCAACTGAAGTGAGCCACGCTGTCACCGGAGACTTCACTCAGGTAGTGCCTGCGTGTGTGCGGGGATGATGATGGGGGTGGTAGTGCTTGCATGTGTGCGGAGATGATGATGGGTGCGGTAGTGCCGGGGTGTGTGCGGGGATGATGGGGGCAGTAGTGCTTGCGTGTGTGCAGAGATGATGATGGGGGCAGTAGTGCCAGGGTGTGTGCGGTGATGATGAGTGCGGTAGTGCCGGTTGTGTGGTGATGATGGGGGCGGTAGAGCTTATGTGTGTGCGATGATGATGAGTGCGGTAGTGCCGGGTGTGTGGTGATGATGGGGGCTCGCTCTCACTCTCGGCTTAACGCAATGCGTTATTTCACAGGAATCCGTTGCCTTTATATCACACAATTTACAACGCATCCGTCACATGCGTCACACAGCGCATTGTGATGGATGCTGTTCAATGCAAGTGTGAAAGTACCTTCTGCTGTCAGCGGGCATGGAGTCGAGCTGAATGGCAATGCAAGCATCCAGCGTGCATACATTCTGCATCAATTTTGGAGTCACAATACATTCACATGTGCTCCCAAATCGCTGCAGAATTATGCGCATGGACACTACGCAATGTGCACAATGTTAATAATAATATCCAAATTCAGTGTATAATGTGCTAATAGTTTCAGCATAGCTCCAGCGTTTCTAATCTTTGTGATGATACCGTTCTTGGTGACTTGTAGAAGTTTGCTACATTGATTTGTGTGGAAGTTCCTCTATTGTGTGTTTACTTCCATTCTTTTTCCTTTATTCCCTCTGTATAGTCTCAACTTTGTGCTCGAGTGCCTGTGTATGAGTTTTGGTTCTCTCTTGTTCATGTCGTTTTTGTCGAGTTTTTGCTACTGTGTTTTCTGGACCACCCCAAGGGTGGGTGAGAGGGGGAGTAAGATCAGGGCTTGGACAAGAATTTGGGTCATGCTGGAGAGTTAGACCTCACTACTATCAAGCGTACCTCTGATTTAAGGGACAGCGCAGGATCTCTGGTCTGAGCGTCAGTCTAGGGGCCCCTGTGCAATAATTTCAAATCCTCAATATATGGTAATAGGGTTGGCCCACAGCATTTTTTTTACAGTGATTTCCATGGACAATTACAGCCATGCCAATAATAGGCATGGCTGTGATAGCTCCGGAAGTGACCATAGTCTAAAACCTTGTTGATTGACTGCTGTGGAACCTTTGAACAAGCTTTGTTTGGGTGATGAAAAACAGGTTGGATGGTGAAGGGGTTAAAAAAGAGAGGGTCAGTACACTTACAACAGTTTAATAGTGATCTAGTTAGGCCCTTTTCGGATAAACCGTGTTCAGATACATGTGACATCCATTTTTAAAATGGATGCAACTTGTGCCCATGTCATTTTACGGTATTACTTTCACATCCGTGTTTTCACATGGACCATGTGACCCCGCAAATACACATGGAGTCATGTCCATTTTTTTCTCCATCAGCACGGGTGTCACATGGATCGCACACTGATGTGATTTATGTGACATCAGTGTGACACATGCAGGAGAAAACACATGTCTAATGATTTTCTTTACTCACATGTCTCCAGCGTTGCTGTCTTTGGCCTGCTGTCACTTGCTTCTGATCCCAGCTCATTATGCTCATTGCATATTCAGTGCACCATAGACCTGGAAGCAGCAGCATCGCCAGAGACCTGAGCATCGGGGACAGCATCACCGGGGACAGGTGAGTATCCAGCAGTGTTTGTGCAGTGATGTCAGGAGGTCATCGGATGATTTCCTGGTGACACCCATGCTACCGCGGGTGTCACGACAGTGACTTCATGCGTTCATCAGAGTTCATTGTGAACTCCAATAAACCCGTGATGTTACTGCCACGATACCTGCGGTAGCGCGGGTGTTGTCAGGAGGTCATCAGAGTTCATTAGATACTCTGATGAACTGTGACATCACTGTTGCGGCCGCACACACACTGCTGAGGGCGTCTGTGTGGTGTCCTGGGCTGACCTTAAGAGGTCCAGGTCACTGCAGGGAAGCAAACACAATGGTTTGTGTGTGCCTGCAGGGGCTGCTTTCACAATCAATGGGGAACAATTGGTTCTCCATTGAATGTGCCAACAGTATGGGATCAACGTGGGCCCCCTAATTGAATTTCGTCAGACCATTATTAGGGCTTTGACAAGGACATAAAATAGTAAAGAGGGTGTCTCTTGTATATTTATTTATTAAATAATTTTCTCTTGCTAAATCTTTTCAGGTTCACTTTTGGGGAACGTTGTGGGACCTCTCAATGGTGGACCTTTTGTATTTAAAAAAACCCCAAAACAAATAAATTGGTAAACAAGGGCTGGAGTCTGGGTTTGTTGTACAAATAAACTTTTTTATTGTCCTTGCAACTACTGGATTAGTAATGGCAGTGTCTGGTAGACACAACCCATTACTAATACCAGGGCTTGATGACAGCTGGAGCTGGCGCCAATCCCACTGCATCAGGGCAATGGGAAGAGTCATGTCCAGCACCAGAATTGGCACATCTAATGGAAGCGCCACTTCTTGGTCGGCTGCAGGCTGTTATTATTAGGCTGGAAAGGGCCAAATAACCGTGACCTTTCCCACCCTAATAATATCAGCCCTTAGTTGTCTGCTGTACCTTGGCTGGTTTTAGTAAAATGGAGGAGACCTTACATCTTTTTTTTTTTAAATTTAAAAATTTAAAAAATAAGGATGGGATCCCCTTTATTTTTAATAGCCAGCAAAGGTACTGTGCAGAGAGCTGAGGGTTGCAGAACCAACAAGAATGAGTTCACTTTGCTGCTGCCTGTTGGGCTCACATAAAACTGGCCAATTTTGTGTGCTAAGTATCTCAATTTTTATGTTTTTTCATACCAGTAATGCAGGTCTATATTTCCATATTCATTCTTCCACAAATATTAGAACTGCAGTCTCCTTTTTGCTATGTTTCATATTCAGTTTGCAGCTGTGCACATTACTACTGCACTTTGTTACAGCCTCAGAAATCTATAGCACAATTAGGATTATGACACAAAGTCAATATTTCTTTATGTACATTGTATATTTAAATAATTTTCCGCCATTTAAAAACATCTACATAGAGGTAACATGAAATGAATGGTTAAAGAATATTATTCCTCTTTAAATTGCTGCTTTACAATGTATCCTGTATCAAGTTAATAATGTATAAATTAATTAATAGTCATATCCAACAAATTATTTGTCAGTGTTATTTGCAAATTGGCAGACACTCACATATTTTAATGCAACGATAGATCTATTAACACATTCACAGTCATATCGGATATTTATGTAAAACATAGTTATTCTGGAGGCAATATGCCTAAGACAGAGTTATTTGCATAGCACATACTTATTAAAGTAGCTGCCGCGTCTATATAAATCGCTGTTAAATTCAGTCAATGATGTTGTAGCTGTTCTGACACTGTTAAATGTATGCAAACCTAATGGGTAGTAAACTCCTCCAGGTAAATTTATCTAAAACAACATTTAAAGCAGAAACATACAATATGCAGAGAAATCTATGACTAGCGCCAATTTTCACTTCATGCTGCCCTAAGCATTGTGTTTGTTTATGCATCCAAAAGTTAGTACTAAAAGAATAACGATTGGCAAACCTTAACCAATCAGTGCTTGTTTAACCCTTTCATGACGTTTAATGTATAATTTTGCCAATTGTCATGTCCCTGCCTTGGATGCAGGCTCACATGCTTAGCCCACATATTTCCCTGCACATGACGGATGATCTGATCAGCCGTCATGTGCCTCTAACAGCTGAATGTGAACTGGAGATCTTCCAGCAGCTGTTAACCAGTTAAATCCGGCTGTCAATCTCTGACAATGGTATTTAACATGAGCCAGCAGGGAGGGCATTATTTCCCGCACCCATCATGTGATTGCGGGGCATTGATGGGTTGCAGCGAAGGTACAGTTGATGACCCATGTTTCTGACATGATGATCTTCCTATGAATTCCAGCTGCGAGCCGGCATTCCTGGGAGATAATAATTTCTGCTACATAAAACAATGCTAATAAACTGCTCTGTAAAGTACAAGCACTTGCATGATCGCACCTTCAAGTCCCCTAAGGGGACTAGTAAATACAGTTAAAAGTGAAAAAAGTTTTTTAAAAGTATGAAAAACAACACAACAGTTTAAATCACTCCCCTTTTGGCCGATTAAAAATAAAACATTAAAAAATACAGATGCTTCGGCTAGCTGAGTTCAGAAATGTCTGATCTATCAAAATATTAAATAAATTAATCCAATCAGTAAATAACAATGAAAAATATTAAAAATGCTACAATTACTTGTTATGGGCTGATGCAACATTGCAATAAAATTCAGTAAAATGTGATAAAAATATTTAGTCTACCCATCTACCTATGTTGGTGAAAATATGAATTACACCTACCGCTTATCGGTAATTCAGTTTCCAGTAGTCCCTCAGGACAGCACCACAGGAGTTATAACCCTTGACCTATACAGGGACAGGATCACAGAGAGGTTATAAGGCCCCTCCCACCTCCACCCTACAGTGTTCTTTTAAAGTACTTACAGAAGGATGGATACAATGGTTTATACAAACAAATAATAAACTCATCTGCAAGACAAAGTCTAAGGGGAGGGAAATAAGGGTGCTGTCCTGAGGGACTACTGGAAATTGAATTACTGATAACCGGTAGGTGTAATTCACAGATTTTCCAGGATGTCCCTCTAGACAGTACCACAAAAGCAGTACCAAAGTAATAGCTCAGGGCGGGTACAGAAGCCGTAAGGACCCAAGTCCTGGGCAAGAACTAGATCAGACATAGTAAATCAATCAATCTGTAAACCCAGAAATATGGACAGTAGGATAAATTTGCAATTATCTGAAGTACATGTTATCGAGTAACAATATGCTTGGTTTAGATCCATAACATCCAAATAGAAAAGCCTTGATGAAACATCAGCAGAACCTATATGCAATAAATAGCATCTACTGTATGTACTAGAAAACTAACTACAAGGAACATCACCAAAGTGAGTATACTGGTAAATACTCAGTAGAAATGTGGTAGACAAATTATACAGCAGAAAGGAGATATAGTGCGATACACCAGAGTTGTATTACAACCATGGCAAGGAAAAGCATAGTGTTAAATGAAACAGTCTTATGATACCAAAGCCACAGAATAGATATTAAGTCTAACAGCAACAGCCCGTCAAAGGGAATGAAGAAATGCACGACCAGATGGTAATACCAATTATTGTACATAATAAACTTGTTGTGCTTAGTAACCCAAACCCAGGGCAGTACGTTCATCAGCTCTCCTAGGCTCAAATTGACTACCCCTGGAGACAGACCAGCTTATCGGTCCACCAGAGACCCCATTTTGGCCCCAGAAGCCTTGGGTAAATGGATGGACCTCATGAAGACTAAAGACATGTAGAATTGTAGTCAGAAAGGCATGTCCGCTGGCATTACCAAGCCAGCTTCATCATCAGACCATCTGTGATATCTGAGGCTTCTGATACAGGATTTTATTCGTATCTAGAGCTGGTGTAAAGAGACCTCTACCACCTGGGACAGATGCATAACTAGGAATGGACCATACGCCACTAGTGCAAAATTGCCTCTATACAAGTCACTAGTGCGGACAAACCACCAAACTTAAATAGTGACCAGGGGACATCCTCTAGAGCACAAAGGGTCACTTCCAATCACAGAGATTCTTAGAGAGTGATGAAACTCTGGATTTTATCTAGTGAGATTAGAGAGCCTATGAGGGAGACTATGCAGCTCTGACACCAGATGTTGCATTATTTGATTCATGAGAAACCTCACAGGCTATTTGACTAGAATCTGAGCGATTGCCATATGAGCGAGTCAGAAAGGGACCCTTTCCCTTAATATGAGCTATTACTACAATCGGCTTCATGCAGGTATTCCCTTCCGGGAATGATAGTATGTCACATTATAGAATAAACTCTATAAACATCTCACTTTAACCATACATTATAAAAGAGAGGCCAGACTTAAGCAATTAAGCACAGCTGAATGCTCCCGACTAGACAGAGTATAGACCATAGCCGAACCCAGACTCCCGTTCTGAAATAGTAGTGAGGAGAATTACTCAACCAATCTGAGTATGGTGCTTAGCAAGCTAAGTTAAGCTCAGGTCCTAAGGAACAGACCCCCTTTCTGGTATCGAGACTGGAGACCCAAGATGTGAAGCATGAAGCTCGAGGTGCCAGGCCTGGGCGCATGGCTTAGAGGCGCAAGTCTTTGGAGGCGCAAGGCTTAGAGGCGCAGAGGAGTAAGGCTTAGAAGCGCAAGGCTTAGAGGCACAGAGGTCAAAAACGTTAGGCCAGAGGCACGAGGCCAGAAGCACGAGGCACAAGGCCAGAGGCACAATCAGAAGGCACGAGGCCAGAAGCACAAGGCACAAGGCACGAGGTCAGAGGCCAGAGGCATGAGTCCAGAGGCCAGAGGCACAAGGCCAGAGGCACGAGGCACAAGGCACAAGACACAAGGCACAAGGCACGAGGCACAAAGCACGAGGCATAAGGTGCTAGGCCAGAGGCACAAGGCCATAGGTGCTAGGCCAGAGGCACAAGGCGCTAGGTCAGAGGTGCAAGGAGCTAGGTCAGAGGCGCTAGGTCAGAGGCACAAGGCACTAAGTCAGAGGTGCAAGGTGCTAGGCCAGAGGCACAAGGCACTAGGCCAGAGGCGCAAGTCACAAGGCCAGAGGCACAAGCCCGGAAGCACAAGTCCGGGGGTGCAAGTGTGGAGGCACAAGCCCAGATGCCTGGAGGCACAAGCCCAGAGGCACGAGGCCCAAGCTTGGAGGCACAAGTCCAGAGGCACAAGCCCGGAGGCCGGAGGTACAAGCCTGGAGGCACAAGCCCAGAGGCCCAGAGGCACAAGCCTGGAGGCACAAACCCATAGGTCCGGAGGCACAGAGGAATGAGACCCGGAGGCACAGAGGCACGAGACCCGGAGGCACAGAGGCACGAGACCCGGAGGCACAGAGGCACGAGACCTGGAGGCACAGGGGCCAGTGGCACAAGCCGGGAGGGTACACCAGTGAAGCAAAGAGGCAGGGTGCTCTGTGAAAATCAAAGGCCTAAGCAGTGAGCCCTGAAAGACCCAATGTGCAAAGCCAGAGGTTTAGGCAGAGCCTTGAACAGGAAAGCACATCAGACTTGCCCTCAAGAAATAAACTACAGCTAGGTCCAGAAATATTTGGACAGTGACACAAGTTTTGTTATTTTAGTTGTTTACAAAAACATGTTCAGAAATACAATTATATATATAATATGGGCTGAAAGTGCACACTCCCAGCTGCAATATGAGAGTTTTCACATCCAAATCGGAGAAAGGGTTTAGGAATCATAGCTCTGTAATGCATAGCCTCCTCTTTTTCAAGGGACCAAAAGTAATTGGACAAGGGACTTTAAGGGCTGCAATTAACTCTGAAGGCGTCTCCCTCGTTAACCTGTAATCAATGAAGTAGTTAAAAGGTCTGGGGTTGATTACAGGTGTGTGGTTTTGCATTTGGAAGCTGTTGCTGTGACCCCAAGCATACAGCCAAAGCTACCCAGGAGTTCATGAGTGCAAAAAAGTGGAACATTCTGCAATGGCCAAGTCAATCACCAGATCTTAACCCAATTGAGCATGCATTTCACTTGCTCAAATCCAGACTTAAGACGGAAAGACCCACAAACAAGCAAGACCTGAAGGCTGCGGCTGTAAAGGCCTGGCAAAGCATTAAGAAGGAGGAAACCCAGTGTTTGGTGATGTCCATGGGTTCCAGACTTAAGGCAGTGATTGCCTCCAAAGGATTCGCAACAAAATATTGAAAATAAAAATATTTTGTTTGGGTTTGGTTTATTTGTCCAATTACTTTTGACCTCCTAAAATGTGGAGTGTTTGTAAAGAAATGTGTACAATTCCTACAATTTCTATCAGATATTTTTGTTCAAACCTTCAAATTAAACGTTACAATCTGCACTTGAATTCTGTTGTAGAGATTTCATTTCAAATCCAATGTGGTGGCATGCAGAGCCCAACTAGCGAAAATTGTGTCACTGTCCAAATATTTCTGGACCTAACTGTATCTGTGGACTCAGGAGAAATCTACCCATAGAAAGGTAGCCAAGAGTCAGATTAGTCCCACCTGAACAAATTCATTCACCTTGAGATTCAGCTGAAGTGAAGTTCCCACATCCAAGAGAGTGTGATCCACATTATATGCCCCAGTACAGAAGGAGTAGAAAGACAGAATCTAGACAGGTGATATAATAATGGGAACATATGAGTGTCATTTAACCACAAAATGAGGATAAACATAAAGTCCCATCAACAGTTAAATTTGAAAGCTCAAATATGTGACTGCTGGCCCAAACAGAATATGAGGCAGCAACCTCAGCCATGCGGCATAAACTTTGCTCAAAAAGTTCCAAGGCCTAGCCTCTGGGCCTGAAGCAAACTTTAATGCATGAGGCCCAGGTTTTGCATAAGGGCGTGTAGCTTGAATCAGCTCAGAGGCCCATAAAACCACTGTGCACTTACCTGTGCAGACTCCACCGTGTCGCCTTCTATGGAGAGTAGTGGAGTCACGACCAGGAATACCACATTTTTTCAGATGGTGCGCTGATGGTTGAAGGACCTCTACCCAGAGAGGTATCGGCCCAGGACTGTTTGTCAGTGAGAAGGGAAGGCAGAGACCCCCAGATCCCCCTGAGCCAATTATGACACAGCGAGTGGTGGCTGAGGGACATTCTTTCGAGAGGTTTCAGCTCTGGGTCACTTCACAGGTAGAAGGGAAGGCTGAGACCCCCCGATCCCCCTGAGCCCATACACACTAAATCTGTATGATGAAATTCTAAAGGATAAAATATCTCCAATTCAGGAGCAACTCTCATGTGACTGTCTCCTGTAGGGACCGGAAAAACACGGAGGGTGGAGGTGGGGAGGGGCCTTTTAACCTCTCTGTGATCCTGTGCCTGTATAGGTCAAGGGGATTAACTCCTGTGGTGCTGTCCGGAGGGACGTCATGGAAACATCTGTTTGAAAGGGGAAGGGTACATCAACTATGAGTGGTAAATCCCAATAAGTTTGTTGTAGAAGGGGAGTAGGTGGGGTGTTGGAGGTGTACATGTGGGAAGTTCTGTTAGTCAAAGGTCTAGTGAGCAAACACCGGCTCATCCTAACATCAAGAAAATTGAGAACAACTTCTGTTACTGGACAGCCTACTCCACTAGATTTCTTTAGCACCCACACATCGCTTCAACTTCGAAATCAGCAGCAAGTGGTAGAGTGAATAGCAAGCACTGCATCAAGTGGCCTCTCCTACTCTTCCTGCATCTCAACATCACACCCAGTTCATTACTCAGAGGTGCCACCCCATTTACACATTTTGCGTCCGTGTCACTAATCACCAACTGGCAAACTGACTGAGGAACCACTCTGCGCAAGTCTCAAGAGCTGTTCACCCATTCTATCCCATGGGCTACACAGGTCCATTCCAAAGATTTTCAGACTGAAGAGGAGGAAAACATCTGCTCCAATGTCCAAAATCTTTGTGAGTTGGATCCTGGCCCAGACGAAGTAGACTCCTAGCAGGATCCCGATCCTGGTCAACTGATAATCCACAGGGGTGAAGGTGATGATGATGAGTCTCAGTTACCTGAGCTGCAGGGGTACAGTGCTGTGATGTCTGGTCAGGAAGAAGAGGCGTGAGACAACATAGAGCGCTGAGAGCAATCAACAACATAGAGCCTGATGATGAAGTTGTAGTTCCCACTTGGTGTGAACCCAGAATCACACAGCTGTGTAGCTCAGCAGATAAGGAAGAGGAGGAAGACGATGAGGTTAAGTTAACAATTCCCAAATGGAGTCTTCATTCATATGTTTATGCAAGGGCAACAATGATGCCAGCTAGGGTGAAAATAAATCACTCCAAGTCTGATGATGCCATTACAGTCTACATGATAAAGATACCCTTTCTTTCCACCTCACACGCAAAGAATTTTTTGTCTATAGTGCCAGACTTCTGGGAGCAAGAAACCTACGGGTGTCTGGCATGCATCTCTTGATTTTTAACATTTAAATGCCAAGCCACATCCTGTGTGTTGCATGGACCATACATCCATACTGTGCAAAGACACTATGGTGAAATAGGGAGGGGGCAATTGATGTCACTGCCCTGCTGTCTGCCTAAAATGTTTTGAAATCTCAACACTCCAAGTCGGGTTTCAACATTCTCTTTTGACTGCAATTTCAGTGGTCTGGGAGCAAGAGGCCTACACCTGTCTGTAATATTGCTGTTTCTCGTGAAGGTAGAAATGCTGGTTCAGGCCTTGTTCCAGGGCTGGTCCCATGAAGCCATGTTGCTTAGTTGACCTATTTGTATTGTGTGCCAATTGTTGCCTTACCTTAATTTTTGGCAATATGGAGACTCCAAGTAGGGTCTCCAAATTTGCTTTATTTCTGTAGTGCCAGTTTTCTGGACCATGCCTCCCTGCTGTGCAAAGACACTATGGTGAATTGTTGGGTGGCAATTGATATCATTGTCCTGCTCTCTGCCTAAAATGTTTTTAAATCTCAACACTCCAAGTCGGGTTTCAACATTTTCTTTTGACTGCCGTTTCAATGGTCTAAACTGAAAAATAAGGAATGCTGATAGTGTAATACCAACAGATCAGTGAGGTAGATCAGGAAAAATACACTCACCTGAAAAGGTTGTGATAGTCACAACCACTGATAAAGCATAGGATGATGGCGTCTGCTGCAGCCCCACGTGGATGTGCATACAAATCAGAGTGAAGAGGGGGTTAATGCCGCGCATCAGCCAAAATGAAGATGTAGCACGTTGATGTTATAAACGTATTCTTTTATTCCATCGGTCTACGCGTTTCGAGGATATACCTCTTCTTCAGGACCAGTGCATCAACATAGTATCACTATACTATGTTGATGCACTGGTCCTGAAGAAGAGATATATCCTCGAAACGCGTAGACCGATGGAATAAAAGAATACGTTTATAACATCAACGTGCTACATCTTCATTTTGGCTGATGCGCGGCATTAACCCCCTCTTCACTCTGATTTGTATGTTTCAATGGTCTGGGAGCAAGAGGCCTACGCCTGTGTGTCATCTTGCTTTTTCTGGTGAAGGTAGAAATGCTGGTTCAGGCCTTGTTCCAGGGTTGGTCCCATGCAGTCATGTTGCTATGCCAATTGTTGCCACTTTTTCTGTTGTCTGGCCTTAATTTTTGTAAATGTGGAGACTCCAAGTAGGGTGTCCAATTTTGCTTTTGTCTGTAGTGCCAGTCTTCTGAGAGAAAGAGGTCTACGTCTGCTGTCTCTAGTGAAGATAGAAATACTGGTTCAGGCGTTCCAGGGCCAGTTCCATGCAGCCATGTTACTTTGTTGGGCTATTTATAGTGTGTGCCAAATGTTGCCACTTTTCCTGATGCCTGCTCTTAATTTTGTGTTGCATGGAACAGACCTCCCTGCTGTGCAAAGACACATAGGGAGGGGGCAATTGATGCTACTGTAAAGGGTGCTTTACACGAGATGATCTATCGTGCGATAGATCATCGGGGTCACGGTTTTTGTGACGCACATCCGGCGTCGCTTGCGACGTCGGCGTGTATGACACCTCCTAGCGACACAGTATCGCTCACAAATCGTGAGTCGTGTACTCGTCGCTAGGTGTCATAAAATCATTTATAAAACATGGAGCCGGGTGTTCATCGTTCCCGTGGCAGCACACGTCGCTCTGTGTGACACCACGGGAACGATGAACATCGGTTCCCTTCGTCCCGTGGCTCCTGCCGGCTATGTGGAAGGAAGGAGGTGGGCGGGATGTTTACATCCCGCTCATCTCTGCCCCTCCGCTTCTGTTGAGCGGCCACCGGGTGACGTCGCTGTGACGCCGATCATCCCTTCCACTTCAGGAAGTGGATGTTCGCCGCCCTCAGCGACGTCGCCCGGGAGGTAAGTACGTGTGACGGGGGGTTAACGAGTTTGTGCGCCGCAGGCAATCAATTGCCCGTGACGCACAAACGACGGGGGCGGGTACGATCGATCGTGAAATCGCACGATCGGTCATCCGGTGTAAAGCAGGCTTAAGATTTTAAATGTCAAGCTTTCTACATGAGTCTCAAAGTGGTGTCTTGTGGGTTTGGCCAGACTTCTGGGAATAACAGGCCTACACCTGGCACTCAGACATGGCTTAATTATAAAAATTTAAATGCCGAGCCACAGCCTGTGTGTTGCATGAACCATACCTCCCTGCTGTGCAAATACATTATGGAGAGGGAGCAATTAATTCTACTGAACTGCTGTCTACATGAAAGGTTTTTAAATGTCGAGACTCCAAGATGGGTCTCAAAGTTGTGTCTTGTGGGTATTGCCAGGCTTCTGTGAGCAGCAGGCCTACATCTTCCAATCAGGCATGTCTTCATTTGTAAAATTGAAATTCCAGACCACAGCCTGTGTGTTGCATGGAGCAGACTTCCTTTTTGTGCAAAGACACTATGGAGAGAGGGGCAATTGATGCTACTGTACTGCTGTCTGCCTGAAAGGTTTTTAAATGTCAAGACTCCAAGATGGGTCTCAAATTTGTGTCTCGTGCTTAGTGCCAAGCTTCTGGTAGCAATAGGCCACTCAGGCATGTCTTCATTTTTAAAATTGAAGTGCTGGGCTCCTCTCATCTTGGTAATACTAGCCCCCACCTGAGTGTGATCCTCTGGGAAACACAAGGAAACACGGTATGTATAACTATCCTGCTCTTACTACCATTTAACTTCCATTTGTAGCTCATGTTATTTGTTATGAATTTTTTTACAGTGAGTTCTCTGGCCATAATAGCCATGGAAACACTCACTGCTCTGCAACCATTCAACAAGCTTTATTCTGGTGACAAACCTAAACAGGAACTGAACGTACAGACAAACGTCTGTGTTTGGTGTTCAGCACCGAATACAAGGTGTTCAATATGAACTCCGAAGTTTCCACTCAACATGACAACAAAAGACTGCATGTGGCTTCTGCTGTGAGCAGCGATAAAGGGGTTATCAAGGCTTGGGTTGCAAGTCTGCAGTCACTCTATGTCACTGCAGACTTTGTGAATCCCCACGGTATGTGCTGTCAGGATTGTCTGGAAGATATGTGACCGCAATTATGGGATTTGCATACTTCCATCCACAGTCCAACTAGATGTGACCGTGTGGCACCCCTGTGGTTAGGCGCTACAGGGGAATACAGCACCTTAACATCAAGGTGTAGTGCCCTTGGGTCACAGGTGAAAGAGAGAGGAAATGCAGAGTCTTATATTAGATGAGTAACATTGACTCAGCAGCCCCTACCTTCATATTCCTGGGACTGTTTATATAGTAGGTCCATAGGGGGGTGGAGACTAGCTGAGCGTGAGACTCGACGTGATTGGCTGGACGACTGGGTGACAGTCAGTTAACAGTCAGTCAGTAAGGAGCGACAAAAAGAGACAAGACTAAAATGATGAAAGAAAGAAGGGCTAGAAATAACATAGGCGAGGGTACCCCAAAAGAAAAGAAAGACACAGGAAAAGGGGTAACTCAGACTGAAAGGGGATGCTTTAGGTCTGGCGAGAGCCAGCTGAAGTGTTCAGGTCAACACCGGTATAACGGAACCGAGGAGGTTTGTCAGGTTTATCCCCAAACCATTGACCGTTAACCTGGGATCCTAAATAAGAGGAGGCTCGGTACCCATCAAGAGTCTGACTACTAACCCGAAGCAGAGTTCACGATGTTGTGGGATAGATAATGAAATTGTGCAGCATCAGACCCTGAGAAAACCAGTGACGAGACTAACCAGTGGGTTAAAGAGGGAGTCACAGAGCCCTCAGATCAGGGACCGAGAAAGAGACAAAGAAAGGTTACCTCAGAGAGAGACTCTGTCATTAAATCTCCGAAACTTGTGACCATTGGCCTTCTGGTAACCGAACTGTTTCTGCTGTGAACTGTGTGAAACAAACTAGATGCTAGTAAAAAGGACTTGTTTAAACTGATGTGAACTCGGTGTGTCATCTCTCCGCCGTTCGACAGGACCCTGCGACATCAGAGAAGACGGCAGCCATCACCGCTCGGTCGCTTCCCTCCTGGTCAGCGACCCGCCGCCCTGAGGTAAAATAGCTCCACCTGTGGGGAGCTGAGAGGTCTTAATCTGCCGTCACCATCGCCTCAGAGGTCGGCCGCGGGCAGCGCTGGTATATCCCGCTTACCATACACCACAGGTGGCGTCACGTATATCCCCCAAATCATCCCTGTACCCCATTCCCCAGCCACAGAGTGAGCGCCCAGGGCACGAAGCCGGGACCGACCACCTGTGATAACCCCATCAAGAGTAAAGTAGCCGTAGTCCCGGCGCTAGAGTACCCCCTACTGAAAACCCTGATGGTCGACTCATTCGCATATATGCAAATCACATCATTGTGGTCACAAAGTACACACTGTAAGGGTTGACAAGTCTGCAGTCACAGAGTGACAACAGATTTGTGCCCCAATCCTGCACAAACTATTTAATGGCCTAACATGATACCATGGCTTGCAAAGTCTATGGACTTGTCTGACATCAAGCACAAATGGGACAACAGAAGCTGCCACCAGAAGTTTTTAATGATTTGCTCAAATGTATTAAGCAGTGGAACCTTCCTCAAAACACCATTATAAGCTTTACTGATAGTAGCTAAGGTTGGAAGTGCCGTGATTTACGTGACTCATACTTCCCACTGAACAGATAAACGAGCAAAAGGGTAACAATGTTTTGAACATTTGAATTTCAGGCTCCATATTTCTCCATTCACTGCAACTTCAAACTTGAGACTGCCATTATTTTATAGACATATAGTAAATTAAAAGTTTCGGTCTGGTTGAGCGCTAGTAAATGGGCTGCCAGTTTTTTTACATTGTGTAAAAACAGGAGCTTTTTATTATTATTAATAATAAAGCTAATCATCTCACAAGACTGTCAGCCCATTTACTAGCGCTCAACCAGAGCGAACCTTTTAATTTACTATATGCTTACTCCCAACAAGGGAATTCAGTTAGATCCGCTCAGAGTAACAGGACCTGCCAGGTCTAACCTGAACAACCCAGCTGGAGGATGGAGGATCGCACAGGTGCTCCAAGATCCAAGGTGCCAGTGAATTGTAGGAGCCAGCAGCAATACCAAACCCGGACTCAGCCAGCACAGCAACGGTAACGTCAGTGGAGACAGCCCTCTCCACCGGAGGAATTACATACCTACCACCGGGGTTGTGCGAGGATGCACAACCTCTTCAGGTGAGCAATTCCATAATATAAATTTAAATTCATTCCATGGGTGCTTCTCATATGCGCTACCCCTCTCTCTTTTCAGTGATTATTTTATAGACAATCATCTTGGTTGTGGTATACATATACTTGACTTGCAACTATTTAGCATATAATTAGTTATGCAGATTCTTGTTATGTCACTGCATTGTTACCATGTTGCTCCTAAAAATATAAATTTTTATTTTTATTACTTTGTTAGTATTTTGAAAATCTTCTTTGGCTTCAACACTACCTGAATCCTTGTGGGCATGCTTTTGGTCAGATTCATGCAAGTCTTGATCGAAATATGATCTCAGGTCTTTTCTACACTGTCCTAATGTTGGTGCATATTAGTCGACTCACTTGGGTATGTGTAGAGATATTTCTTCAACTCCACCCACAAGTGTTTGATTGAGTTAATGTCTGGGAACTGTGGAGGCCAATCCAGCACCTCTACTTCATTGTCATTGAACAATTTCTTCACCAATTTTGAAGTTTGCTTTGGGTCGTTGTCCTGCGTGAACACTATGTTGCCTTATCATATCTATAACACTCAAGTGTATGAAGTAACTCATCTAGTAGGATACTCACATATGGTTCAGCTTCCAATGCCTTTGGCTAAAAAAACAACACCATATCATTGGGCTTACTCAACTGGACTTGATAGTTCCTTCAATTTTTCGATTTGTTAGAGCCTTTTTCCCTTGTTTCTTCCACATCCATTTGCACCCATCAGAGCCTAGTCTATTCATTTTCTTCTCATCACTCCCAATCGCCCATTTCCAGTCTTGTTCTGTCCACTTTTCATACTTTACACACTCAAGCCAAAGCTACTTATGATGATATTGAAGTCGAGGCTTCTTGACCTTTTTAGAACCATCATTCTAGACTTGTGTAATGTGCATCACACATTGCTTGCATGTATTTATGGGATCTCACTAATATGGAGCATGTGAGCCACCTCCAGTGCTGTGTTGCTCAAGCCAGAACTGATAGACCTTGCGATGAGCCAACTTGTTGACTCCAATATTTTACCTGGACATCCACTTCCTGGCTTTTGAATGGATGGCTATATGTTATTTCCTGTTCTTTTAACTGTCATGGCACTCACATGATGCAGTTTGGCAATTTTCTTGGCCAAGAGACCACTCTCAATGAACTGGATGATGCTGTTTCTCTTTTCTTGAGAAATCTTCATGGCTGCTCTTTGACCTTTCACTTGGGAATCAACCTAATGAAACACTATTAGGGAATATGAGAACAGGTTGTAATTAGTAGAATACAGGAAGAAAAACAATTTTAAAACACCAGGAGCAAAACAGTAACAGTGCAGTAACATGATAAGAATCTGCATCATTAATTATATGCTAAATAGTTGCAAGTCAAATTTATGTATGAGATAACCAAGATGATTGTCTATAAAATGAATGTAGTGTCACCCTCAAAGATGTAATGGATAGTGAGATATGGAGCCTGAAAGTCAAAAGTTCAAAATATTGTTATTGTTTTGCTTGTCACTGTCATTTATTTCAATAAACACTCACCAAAACTTTCCCTCGTTTACCAATTTAGCAAAATATATAAAAATATACATTTCTGCCGTAGTCCTGGGAACCTGCCTTAAGGTGGCTTTACACGCTACGAGATCGCTAAAGCGATCTCGTTGGGGTCACGGAATTTGTGACGCACATCCGGCCCCTTTAGCAATGTCGTTGTGTGTGACACCTATGAGGGATTTTGAATCATCGCAGAAGCGTTCAAAATCACTCATCGGTGACATGCCCCCCTCTTCCCAATTATCATTGTTGCTGCAGTAACAATGTTGTTTGTTGTTCCTGCCACATCGCTATGTGTGACGCCGCTGGAATGACAAACATCTCCTTACCTGCATCCACCGGAAAAGGAGGAAGGAAGGAGGTGGGCGGGACGTTCTGGCCGCTCATCTCATCCCCTCCTTTTCTATTTGTCGGCGGTTCAGTGACGCTGCTGTGACGTCGCTGTGACGCTGAACGAACCGCCCCCTTAGAAAGGAGGTGGTTCACCGGTCACAGCGACGTCGCTGCACAGGTATGTGCGTGTGACGCTGCCGTAGCGATAATGTTCGCTACGGCAGCGATCACCACATATCGTGCCACCGACGGGGCTCTCATTCACCACTTTATTCAAAACAAAAAAGTTTACACTTAACCAGTAGTAGTGCAGGCATTTTGACCAACAAAGTTTATGGGATATCGTTCTGATACTCTATAGGCTTTGC